>NC_091950.1:88734917-89034917 GCF_031021105.1 Erythrolamprus reginae | reverse complement strand
TTCCGTGTTTTTGTGATGCTGCAGGGGAATCCCAGCAGGGGAATCCCAGCAGTGCAAAAATGGGTGCTTCGCTGGCAACGGAAGTCCAGAGGTGGGGTTTCCCAGCGAGGGAGCCTCAGTGAAATCGCAGCATCGCAAAAACACAAAGGTCTGGAGGTGGGGTTTCAAGGACTTTGGTGTTTTTGCGATGCTGCGATTTCACTGAAAACCCTACCTCCGGACTTCCGTTGCCAGCGAAGCGCTCATTTTTGCGATGCTGGGATTCCCCTGCAGCATCACAAAAACACAGAAGTCCAAAGGGGAGCCCCAGGGGTCCTGGAGGGGAGCCTCAGGAGAATCCCAGCAGTGCAAAAATGGGCGCTTCCACTGGCAAAAGGGGTGAATTTTGGGCTTGCACGCATTAATCGGTTTTCCATTGATTCCTATGGGAAACATTGTTTCATCTTACAAACTTTTCACCTTAAGAACTCATCCCGGAACCAATTAAGTTTGTAAGACAAGGTATCACTGTATATTCTATTCCTTGTATCCCAAGGGGACATTGGCAATCCATTTCTATGCAATAAACATTTATATTTTTTGTTTTTATTAATCAGAATGAATGATCGTAATATGTATGCAACATTGGATAGCATTTCTTTATTAGAAATAAAATGTCTATGGGGAATAGATGTATCATAATAGCCCAGTCCCTGGAGTGCTTTCACAGATAGTTGTACTATAGACATACTTGGCTTTATTAATGTTTATTTATTTTAGCCCATGTACTTTGTTCTGGTTCATCAGTTTATTTTAATTTTCATTATGTTCCTTTCTGATAGAAAAGGATATTCAGATAATTGTTAGATAGGCTGACAATAATGTACAAATGTAAAAATGAAAAATGAAATCTGTATTTAGTCAAGATATTTTCTTCCACTAATTAGTATGTCATTAGTTAAGATTTTAACTGAAATAAATGCCCTCAGCCATACAAATTCTCAGCAACTGATATTTATTGTTGAGTCTTTGTATGGAGTTTTCAGCTTCCAGGCCCGGTTCTATAGGTGCTGTACTTGGAGTTTCTTCCACTTGGAAAAACTATTTCAATCACATCTGCTTTTTAATTTTTTTTATTGTAGTGATGATAAAATGTGAGATTTTTTGGAATAAATTTGCAATTCATATGTGTTATAGTTTCAATATTAACTATCATAAAGTTCTGTTACAAAAGAACAACTTTCAAATGTTTTAATTAAAAAGTAAAGATAAGCAATTTCGTGAAAAAAGGACTAAGTACAATATTATTATCAGCCTCTCTTAGAATAGGTTTTTGTTGTTGTTTGTTTTAAGACAAGTACCAAACCTAAATAACTCTGTTTTTATCATTGTGAGTTATAGTCAGCTGACATAAACAGACCATCTTGCTAACAGAGGCTTATTTTATTGAACAGTAGACAAGAATCCATTTTGGGCAGCTTTCCGCTCCCCTCTTCATTTCTTATTCTGCCCTTTCTATTAAAATGCAGAAAGTGGAAAGTAAAAAATGTTGCAAAAAATAATGGTTGAAAATCCCCTCCCTTGCTATTCCATTAAAACAAGCTTCTGCTAGGGACAAATGATACACAAGTGGAAAAACACTAAAATAGATACAGCCTGATAAAAGCAAAGAATTTATTCTTCAGATTTAAGTCAGCAACAGTAGAAAACAGATGTTGTGTTCTGCTTCTGGTTCTTATAGATTGGCAACAGTTTCCCATTTTTTAAAAAATGCCAGGCAATAGATTTTGTAAGTCTCCTGAATGAAAACACCACTATTGTATGCTATATTACAGAAGCAACTTGCCATCTGCCTGCAATGTCCAAAGTGTTGCCATCTTTCAGAGAAAGTCCAACAGGAAGGTTGATGAGGCAAGATCCAGTAGTTCATCTATCTCCCAATAAGCAGGGCCATGTAAGTTCATCTTCTGTTTTTATTCAAGATGCCTTAATTAAAGTTATTGAGATAAACTGTCTCTTAAAAAATTGTACTTTTCTCAAATTATAGTTGCTTTTCAGAGTACAAATATGCAACCAATATATATATATACTAATATTATATTATTATATAATATAATATAATCTCATTATTATACGTATAAGATGCATTAATGGAAATTCTTCCCTTCCAACTCAGGCAGAGTTTTGCTTCAAACTGTAATATGATATGTGCTATGATCTGCAGATCTTTTCAGAAAATAATAAAATAAAAATATTGATATCTATTAGTTCTCTGTTAATATAACTAATCCTTGCTTAATGACCCTAATTGGGATTGGTAATACCTTTGCTAAACAAAAAATCATGTGGCCACTCCGCTTAGTGATAATAATTCGGGAAACATCATGACAAGAAGCCTGTTAGAGTTATACTATTACAACTCCCTAAGCTATGGGGAGATAGTTTGAAATATATTCAGACTTGTAAAAATTCAGAGAAAATTCTAGATTTATACGTTACATATTAGAAACAATCCCATCACTTAATTTGGGATTACAGGTAGTCCTCCATTTATGATCACAATTGATCCCAAAATTTCTGTGACCCCAGGACACTACAACTGTCACAAATATGAGTACTTGCCAAGTGTCTGAATTTTGATCACTTGACCATGGGGATGCTATGGCTGTAAAGGTTAAAACATCATGTCACTTTTTTCAATGTCATTATAACTTCAAACTGTCACTGAATGAACTGTTGTAAGTCGAGGACTACCTATCAAATATTCATGAAATCCCCCCCCCATATTTAACCATTTTGTACTTTTTAAGCATATTATGAAAGATAATGCATTTAAAGACTATATTAAATTTGCATGGTGATAAATTTAAATTATACACTTTAGAGAACACTGTGAAGGCGAACCTTTGGCATTAGCCATATCTGAGGGTACATGAGGCATTGCCCTATGTCAGTTCCAATGCGCATGACCAGCTGATTTTCAGGTTTCCGGAGGGCGGGAGGAAGTCATTTTCACTCTCCTAAGACTTCAGGAAAGCCTCCAGAACCCGTGGACTGCAAAAAATGGGCCCAAAGGGCCTACCAGAAGTTTTATCTCCCAACTTCCTGTAGGCCCATTGTGCTGTTTTTCACCATCCACAGCCTAGGGAGGGCAAAAAACAGCGCAATGGGCCTACTGGAAGTCCGGAGGCTTCAGTGAGGTCTGTAAGCATTGCATTATGGGTACGGGTGCGCGCGCACACAGCTTTTTGGCACCTGGGGAAAAAATGTTCGCCATCACTGTTATAGGTTGATACTTCTCTAATGGTATATAGAGAAGAATGTTTCTCATTTTATGTTTGTAGATGGTTTTGTATATTTTTCCTTATTATATAATTTCAATAATGTGCAGGACTTTATTATGTGCAGGACATCCCACTTCGACAAAATGTCGAATTTAATTCAAAATCTTGTCTGTGTCTTATGTATAGTCTGACAGCCACTACTCCAGCCACTCGAGCAGTAATACACTGTCCAGCAATGCTTCCAGTGTTCATAGTGATGAGAAATGGTATGACAGTGGAGATAGGACTGAATCAGAGCTGAATAGTTACAACTACCTTCAAGGCACTTCTGCTGATAGTGGCATCGATACCACTTCATATGGTCCCAGCCACAGTAGTTCAACCTCTCTGGGGAACTCGGCAACATCTCCCCGATCAGGACTCGTAAAAGAAAAAGTGGCATCGCTTTGGCACAGTTCCAGTGAAGTGGTCTCCATTGCAGACCGGACTTTAGAGAAAGACAGCCACATGATGGACAGAAAAACAGAATCTTCACTGAGCTTGGACATCCACACTAAAAGCCAACCAGCCTCCAATCCTCTAACAAGAGAAAACAGTGCTTTTAGCCTCAGTGATGCTGTTTCCCATTCAAGGTAATCTTTATAAAAATTATGTGTCTGAAGTCTCTTTCTAGATATTTCTAGCAGCTTTTAGAAAATAATTATACACATTAGCAGCTTGAGCAGTTTGAAAAAGAGAGGCTGTGAAGAGAGTTTGAAAATGCAAATATGTTTGCTCTTTCTTTTAGTGGATGGTGAATCACTCCATCTATTATAGGAATTCTTAAAACAAAAGTGTCTACAATCATTATATGAAATTTATATATTCTGCTTTTGGAATGGCTGGCTATAATACATCTATATAATAATATTAATAATACATGCGTATACTAAATACTTTATGTGGTAAAATTATATAATAATAAAATCTTCGTTTGAAGTGTAAATTTTATGATGGGTCTTGGCATTAATATGGAAGTGGCCCAACATTGCCTTCTTCTCAAGTATTTTTAATTTTTCAATCTACCCTACATTTCTGGGAGTTTTGGTGGCCTTCCACCTGAGGGGAAGTGCTTAGTTTTTTTACATCAATTACATGCTACATTATTGCTATTTAATAATACAGTGATCCCTCGAGTATCGCGAGGGTTACGTTCCAAGACCCCTTGCGATACTCGATTTTTCGCGATATAGTGGTGCGGAAGTAAAAACACCATCTGCGCATGCGCGGCCATGGAAAAACATGGCCGCGCATGCGCAGATGGTGGAGTTTGCGTGGGTGGCGGGGAAGACCCAGGGAAGGTTTCTTCGGCCGCCCAGCAGCTGATCTGCTCGGCAGCGTGGCAGCAGCGAGGAGCCGAAGATCGGGGTTTCCCCGCCGCCCATGCAAAGGGGAAACCCCGATCTTCGGCTCCTCGCTGCTGCCACGCTGCCGAGCAGATCAGCTGCTGGGCGGCCGAAGAAACCTTCCCTGGGTCTTCCCCGCCGCCCACGCAAAGGGGAAAGCCCGATCTTCGGCTCCTTGCTGCTGCCCGCCTGCCGCTCGCCCGCCGCCCGCCGCTCGAGAGCAAGAGGGGGAGAGATAGAGAAAGAGAGAGAAGGAAAGAAAGAGATGAGAGAGGGAGGAAGAGAGTGTGAGAGAGGAAGAAGCAAGATAGAGAAAGAGAGAGAGAAAGAAAGATGAGAAAGGAAGAGAGTGACATCATCGGGTGGGAAAAACCGCAATATAGTAAAAAAACCGTGGAGTATTTTTAAATTAATATTGATGTCACTTTTGAAAAATCGCGATATAGCGTTTCGCGAAGATCGAGATCGCGAAGATCGAGGGATCACTGTAATGTTATATTTGAAATACTACACAAAAATCACAATTTATTTTTCAGATTACTTGTGAATTATTGATACCCTATCTAGGAATTATAGAAAGTGATTGAACAGAATGGTTGAACATACAGGAATTCATCTGTTACACTTGAGATTGTAGAAGACATTAGTAATAGTTAACGTACAGTAGTCCCTCGCTATACCGCGCTTTACCTACTGCGGCTTCACTTCATTGCGGGTTTCTGAGGAAGCCGATCGGCAGATTTAAACAGCCCGCGGAACTCGATCGGCGGGTTTTTCAAAAAAAATAAAAATCTAAAATTGTAAATAATGTATTTAAATACTGTATCTAAAATAAATACTGTGTGGGAAGGGTTTATAAACACTTAAAACAATGAAAACTTACCAAACAATGACAATATAAATACTTAAATAAGTACTATCAGTCGATAAATTCCCCATCGCGGATTTCACCTATCGCGGCCAGGTCTGGAACGTAACACCAGCGATAGGTGAGGGACTACTGTATATCCTAACTGACAGTACATAATATCATGAATAAAGACTCGGTAAAATAAATAAGTCCTTGGGGTGGTGGTGTTTGTACCACTTTTTAGAAAGTGGAAAGAGCTAGTAGTGTTCATTGTACACCAAACTGAGAGCAGTCCCAATGTCAAATTTGATTTATGGCTAACTCTTTTAAAAAACTTTGTACTTGTGAAACTGTGATGGTATTGCAAAAACTTTGCTACATTTAGCTGGACTTCACTTCTCAAATTCTTGTGACAAAATTACAATTTCTGACTGCAACTTTTCCTACTATTTGGAGAACTTTGCGAATGTAGTTAGTCATTCATTTTATGTTAAAATCAGTATTTTAAATAATGTATGTGCTGATAATGCATTGAATGATGATTTTAAATTATAAAATGTACTACCGTGTTTTCCTGAATATAAGACCCTTATATTTTTTGAACTCTGAAATAAGCGCTTGGCTTTATTGCCACACACTCAGATGTCCGATTGGGCTTATTATTAGGCAATGTCTGATTTTGGAGAACACACGGTAGCTGCACAACATTTCCAAACTTAGAATAGAATAGAACAGAACAAAACTGAATTGAATTGAATTTTATTGGCCAAGTGTGATTGGATACACAAGGAATTTGTCTTGGTGCATATGCTCTCAGTGTACATAAAATAAAGGATAAGTTGGTCAAGAATCATAAAGTGCAAGACTTAATGATAGTCCAGGTATAAATAAGCATTATTCATCCTCTGGTCAAACCATAGCATCTCTATCCCACCATTAAATTTAAATACCGTAAGCTGTTCAGAAAGTTATAGGCTTGTCAGCTGTAAAAATTGTCTTAACTGGGGCAGCCTGAAAGCTCTAATTTCCTGCTGGAAATTAGGGTTGTAGCAGCTGGAAGCCAAAATGAATTTATTTGTTTACCAAATAATTTGTTTTGATTGCCAAATTGAACGACCCCAGAAGTGTCTACATTAAAATCTCAATAAAATAATCAAGATATAAAATGTAAAAATATTCAACTTCATAAGAAGGTTCTAACGCATTCAGTTCTTCTTGTGAGGTCTCCATAGACCACAGTTTGTCCATTGTGGAAACAAAATACTAGATTTGATTGTTTCTAAATTCATAACATGAAAATAAGTAATTTATTGTGAGTAATGCGGCAATGCTAAGTCATCCACTAGTATTTATCTTTAGAAGATACTTGAAACCTGCATGTTAGATGATAATCTGTATTTTATTGATGCAAACACTGCTAGTTTGTAGGGAAGCAGAATATGTTATGGCATATTTCTACAATTAGTTAAATCCTGGAATTAATACATTTTACTAAGCATTAATATATATATTTAATAAATCTTATAATTTTTTTGGATATGTTAGGAGCTTCTTGCCTGTTAAATTCAGTGTGTAGAGCTAAACAATATGATACAATGGGCATACAAAATCTCTTAGCATTGATCCTTGCTTTGTTAGAACCCTATTGTATTATGAAAAGAAACAAAGAACTTTTATAGATTTTGGAAGAAGCTTCAGTATTTCAGCAATTGGACCTAGCTGCTCTTCTAGAAGTTATCTATTCCAAAGAAAAAGTCTCATCCATTCTATCATTGCCAATAATATAATTAGTGTCTCTCTTAAGATATTGTCTTTTATCCAAAGGAAGGATGGAATATGTCTCTTTGTTGAACATCTACCATAAGTGAAAGTGAGTGATTCTTTCCCCTTCTTGTAACTCTTTCATCTTCCTTCAAAATGTGCTTGGGGAAAATGGTTTCATTTTTGCAAGGTGCACAACAACAACAAAGTAGAAAAGCAAGTAGAATGTTCTGTGGCAAGGTTAGGACTTCTCCTGTGAAATTGGCATCCTTTTTAAAATTAAAAGTAGTCATATACTGCCCAGAATTGTAAATGTGATAAAGAACCTATCTGTATCATATATTTTTTTGGGCCAACCAATGACACTACTTACATATAAGTAGAATGGCCATTCGGGGGAATAAAATGTGTGTGTGTGTGTAAATTATTTCATATTTTGTTAATCTTGCACGTAAGTAAGTGCTGCTAGACTATCATAATTTGCTTCTCTCATTACGATTGGCTCTAAGAATAGATTAGGAATAGATTAGTGAAGGCCAGGTTTTATTCTTCTGTTTAAATAGGTTGGATCCTTCATTCGAAGATTGTGAAAGGAAAGCATATAACAATTGTATTCTGTGTTACGGAGGGCAATTTTGAAATTAATTGCGTGCAATGATGTAAAGTTACACAGTTAAGTCAGTTTTGTCTTTCTTATGCTTCTTTCCCAGTACCATGGGTTCCCGACATTCTTCCAGCTCCATTGTTTTCACCAGTGCCAGAAGTTCACCTAAGGAAGAGCTTCATTCTGCCACACCCCCACAGTTAGCACCTTCTTTCTCCTCTTCTTCCTCCTCCTCTGGTCCTAGAACTTTCTACCCACGTCAGGGTGCTACTAGCAAGTACCTGATTGGATGGAAAAAACCTGAAGGGACAATAAACTCTGTGGGGTTTATGGATTCAAGAAAGTAAGAGCATTTTGGTTCTATATTAATGGGTATTTAATGGGTGAAAAGGCCACTTTGTATTTTTCTCATGGAAAACTTTTAAGAGGGTTAAAAGGAGTAGCAATTTAAGCCAATTGAAGGGCTTTTTAGAAGAAAACCTCCCAAGAGATTTATTGTCTGCTTTTCATTGAAGTACAACTCAAATCATTGAATTAAAACCATTTAATTAATTCAATGTACTTTAAAAATGTTCCTTTTCTTTAGTTATTTCCTTATGGCAAACATTTTTTTAATTAGCTCAAAAACCTAAAACACCCCAGTCAACGTATATTATTATGATTCTCCCCTGCCCACCCTTCCAATTTTAAAATCGTATTGCAAAAGCTTTTAAAAGGTAAGATCTCAGATTATCTCAAGAGGAATATTTTCCCCCTAAACTAAGTGAAATTAGAAGCATTTTAAAACATTATTAGTTGGGCTCTACAAATCTTGATTTGGATTTCCAGGAAGGAAAAGTATGTTGCCACCCTTCATTCTTTCTATTCAGAAACATTGGAACACATGTAGAAATCATCTAATTTGTTCTAAGTTGTGTATAAATTAATTAAAAGTGGGGAGAGGGGGAGATCAACTGCTTTTTCCTCCAAACCACAGCACAATTGGAACTACAGGGAGAGAATCTTAGACCTGGCCCATCTCCGACATAGCGAATGGATATGTAAAGCCCTTTTGTTAACATGAAGTAGAACTACCCTACTTAATGCTAATAACCCTTTGATTAAATACAAAGAGTAAGATAAGCAAAGGAAATCAAAGCATTGATGTCTGACAAGTAACTTTAAAAACATTCAAATGAGTTACATGTGTTAACAGTAACATTTTCCCACTTACCCTTTTAATTTTTATTCAGAGAACTTGTCTGTTGTCATATTAATAATGCAATTGTGTTTAGAGCCAATTTGTTATTGAAATTAATCATACAAGTAAAAAGTTAATCATAGATCGTTATTAAAAATATAGCAAGATGAAAAGAATGAATTTGATCTGAGTGGAAGTGTGCGTGAAAATCCTTTGTCTTTAAAACAAGAGGAAAAATCAGAATGTTTCAGATCACTGAGATCCATGTGGTTTAACAGTTTCCGATATTTTGGCGGAAACAAAATCCACAGATAAATAGAGTAAGGTTGGTGCACATCATCCCCTCTATTCTTTCCTCCTCACAATGTATATTTTGTTGCATCCCAGCAAAACCTTCTCTATAATTTCCCTGGCATTTTCCCTCTTCCGCTCAGGTACCACCCTTTTATGGCAGCCAAGCATATTCCATTGACCTACCTTTCAGCCCTCCCAGGTAACCCAACAGGAAACACAACTCGATGAACTAATCCTACTTTATTATAAGCCTATATTAACAGAATCTTGCAAGTCTGAAACTACAGACTTCCTGCTGTCACTTTTCATTGCTTGTTTCTTTCTCTGGCCTCTAGGAGTTGGGAGCTCCAGCCTCTCTTGTCTGACTGTTTCCTAGGAAGTATCTCTTTCCCTCATTTTCCAAGGTCATCCACACATTCATTACACCACCTGTCTCTTGCAGTTTCTTTCCAGCATCTTCCTTTATCTGCTTCCTCTCGGCTGCTGATGCTTTTGCCTCCCCGATCCTTCAAAAAATCACTTCTGTTTGGATCAAGCAGTCTTGTTTTAACCGCACTTTTCATTTTGTGCACAGACCAGAACTCCCAGAATATGTCCAATTAAGTGTGAGCATGAGCCACTTAAAACCACTTCTTCCATACATGGATGAATATACAGTGTTCCCTCGATTTTCATGGGTTCGAACTTCGCGGAACGTCTATACCACGGTTTTTCAAAAATATTAATTAAAAAATACGGTTTCCCCCCCCTATACCATGGTTTTTCCCGCCCGATGATATCATATGTCATTGCCAAACTTTCATCTGCCTTTAAAAACATTTTTTAAAATAAACTTTAATAAATAAACATGGTGAGTAATAATCTAAATGGTTGCTAAGGGAATGGGAAATTGTAAATTTAGGAGTTTAAAGTGTTAAGGGAAGGCTTGTGATACTGTTCATAGCCAAAAATAGTGTATTTACTTCCGCATCTCTACTTTGCGGAAATTCAACTTTCGTGGGCGGTCTCGGAACGCATCTCCCGCGAAAATTGAGGGAACACTGTACACAGAGAACAGTTTTGCACCATCATTAGTTCTAGGTGGTCAGAGCAATACAGATGGTATCTAAGTCATGATTTCCAGGAATAATTACTTAAACTAAGGCCAGATGTGAACATGATGAGCGATATAAAGTAGATAGCAAGAAAATTTCCGACAAAGTGGTCTTCTGTATGTGTGCGTATCATACATTTTCATGCTAGCATTGGAAAGACAAAGATTGCAGGGTGAAAGGGACCATACACAGATAAGGATGTGTTTTGGAAAAATTCAAGTTCTCTTCCCCTTTCTTTTCTATGATATGCCTTTGAAGGCTATTTAAATACTCCCCACCTTAAAATGGCAGGAAACTGTCCATTGTTTTTCACAATTGTAGGCACAGGGATTCCCAATAGCCACAGAAAGGGGACTTTAAGAACCACAGGAAGTCTTGGAGCCATGATACATTTCAGTGCCCGAAAGTATTGTGAAAGCCGCCTGATGGTGATGTGCAGTAGTGGGTTCCATTTACCTTTGCCACCAGTTCGGGAATGGGAGTGTGTGGGCGGGCACACTTTGCATGCGCGCAACGCTTCTGCACATGTGCAGGGCATTTTGGATGATGTCCGGGCGGGTGGGCAGAGCCTCCCATTGCTGATACTACCGGTTCTCTGACAGCAAGGCACCACTGGTGACATTGCTAGGGTTGCTGCTATTGTCATGAGCTTATTTGTTGTAACATCCTTGTTTATTTATTAATACTAAATTATTAATGATAGTTATTAATACTAAATAAAACTCAGTTTTTCCAGTTATCTAAATAGTCACTTTCTGTTTAAACTTTCTCTAAATAGCGGACGTGATAGAAGTATTTTTTCCTTTGTTTTGTAAAGATGCATTTCTTTTCTTTTTAAGGCGACATCAGAGTGATGGTAATGAAATGGCACATCCTAGGCTGCGCGCATCAGCAAGAGATCTTCGAGCCTCACCAAAGCGAGCATCTAAATCAAATATTGAAGAAGAGTTGAAAAAGCTAATAGATCTGGATAGCCCAACACCCGACTCTCAAAAAGACTTTAAGGTATGACTTTCAGAGTTATCAATTGTGCTGAGAAATATACTCAGACCTAAGTTAGTAGTTATGTATTTCATTTGTAGTTAAAATCATAGATGAATTCACATACTCAATATGAAATGGAATCCTTTTATTAGTTAATGGGTCTGTTTTATTATTTAAAAGTATGATATAGATTATTTAACAAATTCAGTTGATGGTCTTAGTAATTAATTGCTTAGTTCAGAAAATGCCAATTAAGATGTTCACTATGTCTTGCGATAGATTAAACATTTAACCTCATGGAGGTTTTACACTGACTTCCAATTTTTTTTTTCAGGACTCATAGTATTGAATTTTATATTGAACTCTGCAGAAAAAGTTAGTTTCAAATAATAAGGTCAACTCAGAATCTCCTGGAAACCTAATCTGTAGTAGAAAGAAAAGTGTTAATACCTCTAACAATGTTTGCACTCACTTCATGAGTAGTAATTTGGCTAGTAGTCCCATTTTTGACCTTTGACCCTTTTCACAATTTTATTTAGGAAAAATGTAACTTTAGTATTTTAGCAGCTAGGGCTGAGAGCTACTAGTGCTAATAGAATGTTAATTTCCACATTTCATTTAATTGATCAGCTCCTTATTTTTTTTCTGATCAGAGCATTTAGTAATGACAGGCTGAATAGTTAGAACTTTTCTACTGTATCTGTGCCTAATTTTATAAATGGTTTTCCAGATCTCGAGGTGGTTACATATATTAAGTCTGCTCAAAACACTTCTTGGATTCTACAGAAGTACTTTAAAAAGGCTGTAATGAATAGCACTGAAGAAAATGCACAGATTTCTGAGTTCTCTGCACTGAAAACCACTGGGTTAACCCTTCATGCTTGTCAGACTAAATGGTTTCCACAGCAACCATGCAAAGGAGGGCACAAGAAACTTCTTTCTTTGCTTGTCAAAATCCCAAACGGCTTATTAAAACTCGTAAGGACGATCCAATGCGTACAGATTTTTTTTTCAATTGTGTTGTTTTTAAAGCTGATGTGGAAAAAAAAGTTACTGTTTATGTTTATTAGATTTGTATGCCGCCCCTCTCCGTAGACTCGGGGCGGCTCACAACACAATAAAAAACAGTTTATAACAAATCTAATAAATTTACAATTTAAAATATTTTTTTTAAAAAACCCATTATTAAACAGACATACACACAAGCATACCATACATAAATTGTATAGGCCCAGGGGACATATTTCAGTTCCCTCATGCCTGACGACAAAGGTGGGTTTTAAGGAGTTTACGAAAGGCAAGGAGGGTAGGGGCAGTTCTAATCTCTGGGGGGAGTTGGTCCCAGAGAGTCAGGGCCGCCGCAGAGAAGGCTCTTCCCCTGTAAGCAAGATCTCCGCCATCCGTCCCATTTTTTTTTTTTACTGGCTTTATGACTGGACTGATGAATATTCCTTTCATGATTCATCAAACAAGTTGTTATTCCTTCCATAAAATCCCTATTAAGTTAAATGATTGATTATTGCAGTTAGTGGCTGGTAAAATGTCTGTTGTGAAAATTTTTATAATCAATATAATCTTCTCCATTTAGTTGATAGATGGTTGCCATTCCATTAAACAAATGCTCTGCCAAATGTATGACACAATTGCTATTGCAAGCCTTTCTTTAAATATGCTTCCTCTTCATAAATAAGGATATGCCCTTGGAAAAGATTAGCTGTCCTCTGCAGAGTGTATTGTTTCCCCCACCAACATACACTTTGATCTCATTGTTTCCCTTTACTATAATTTCGCTTTTCCTCTTTCCAAAAAAAGAAAAATAGGGAGATAGGAGTCATGTTATTTTTTTTAAAAGCTAGGAAAGTTTAAATGAGATACTGGACAGGTCTCCTCATCTTCCATTGGCAGATTCTCTATAAAAAGAGAAGGAAGAAAAATAACCAAGGAAGAAATATGTTTGCAGCTGACAAAAAAATTTATGACATTAGAAACATAGAAGACTGACGGCAGAAAAAGACCTCAAGGTCCATCTAATCTGCCCTTCTACTATTTCCTGTATTTTATCTTACAATGGATATATGTTTATTCCAGGCATGTTTAAATTCAGTTACTGTGGATTTACCAACCACGTCTGCTGGAAGTTTGTTCCAAGCATCTACTACTCTTTCAGTAAAATAATATTTTCTCATGTTGCTTTTGATCTTTCCCCCAACTAACTTCAGACTGTGTCCCATTGTTCTTGTGTTCACTTTCCTATTAAAAACACTTCCCTCCTGAACCTCATTTAACCCTTTAACATATTTAAATGTTTTGATCATGTCCCCCCTTTTCCTTCTGTCCTCCAGACTATACAGATTGAGTTCATTAAGTCTTTTCTGATAATTTTTATGCTGAAGACCTTCCACCATTCTTGTAGCCCGTCTTTGGACCCGTTCAATTTTGTCAATATCTTTTTGTAGGTGAGGTCTCCAGAACTGAACACAGTACTCCAAATGTGGTCTCACCAGCGCTCTATATACTGTATATGTTTACTATACAGTAAACATTCTTTTACTGTACCTATTTTTATTTTTTAGCTGAGCCATATTTTAGTTGCTGATAAGTGAAAAGGGAGGGAGCCTGTTATAGATATATTTCGACCTCATCAGACAGATATACCCTACTGGGATTTGAACCTGTAGTGTGCTGCATGCAAAGCATGATATTAACCTCAATGCTACAGGCTCGCCTCCAATCAGCTTTTATCAAGGAAGAGCCATATGGTTGGTTTTCTGTCGAAATATGGGAGGAAGCAACTTCTTTCCTTTCTACTTATCAGCAAAAATATGTAACTATGTAAATTATTTTTTGTCGACTATAAAACAATTTATCTACCTTGGAATGGCCCCTACGTTGGGCCGAGAGGCAAAAGGAAAGTCAGTGGATGTCTAGGTGAACATACTTCCTAGTTATGTAACAATATTTGGTACCGATGATTAAGAAAGTTTGGTAATGTGCTGAGAGATATAAATATTCACATCATTATGTAACATATAAGGGCTAATGCTATGCTATTGCAAAAAGCTTCTGCTACATCAAATAGTAACTTTCTAGAATATTTCAGGAGCTTTCCAAATCATGATATTTTGTACCAATAATGATCACTGTATTCTGTGGGATTTCAGTATTCAGTCCTCACTGAAAGCATTTGAGTCATAATAATAAAAATTAATCTTTTGAGGCCTGTTTATGCATTGTTTCCTATTGTAAAGAAGTAACTTATAAAGTGTGGACTAATGCCATTCTAGCCATTATCTAAGGAATGTAGTAAATTTTTCTTCATTGTGCCATCATCCCTCTTTGAAGCTTTAACAAGTCTTTTTTGTAAATCCAATATAAAAATAAATGTCCAGGTCCTCTCTTGGATTATCATTTGTATTTTCCATTTGAATTTTATGACACTGGCCAGTTTCTTTTTTAGATCAATAAATTATTCTTTTCTCTTGGCTTGTCAATTGTAAATCTAGATTTGATACCATTGCTATATCTGTAATTTATTCAGCAATACCCTTTTCATATAAACTATCCATAGAAGCAGATATCATTACTGATATTGTTGATATTGTGGCTATTGCTTTTTAACACCTTTCTTCAAAAGCCTCTTTCAGTATTTTCTTTATTACTGTATATTTATTATTTTTTGTTTGATAGCTGGCATTTTTCCTATATCTAAATCTTTAGTCCCATCTAGGATGCAGTTTTTAAATCAAGGAAGTTCTTATCTCTGTATGATTTTTTTTTAAACCCACAGCAAAAAAAGATGTTCTTTATAATTAATTCCAAAGTCTTAATATAAGTTTCAATATTACAAATGTATCTGGACTCTTAACCTGTATTTAACTTTCTAAGATCAAAATCTTGTTTAGCCTCCTCTGTTTATTTCAAATTCTTTAAGTTCTTAAGCTAAGAACTAGCTTATGCTAATAATTTTCTTTTGTTTCAAGTTGAAGATAACTCAAACTGTCGTTCAAACCTGTCATTCATTCTGAAGGTTCCTAACAGTTTTAAAATAGTTAATAGACAATTTCTAAAAGTGATTAGAAATTGATATCTGTAAAACTAGTGTCCTTTAACAGTTTGTGCTATAGTTACACGCAAGATGTCTAATTCCTTCATTTCTTGGTGTTCAGACCAGGGGTGAAATACTGTTGGTTCGCTTCTGCCTGTCTGTCAATGGAGAGCCAGTCATGAAGGCAGCACAAGGCTCTGCCCCCCCACACCCCCACACCCCAGATGCCACCATTTGGGTTCTTTTACCCTCTGTGTATGCACAGAGGGTAAAAGAACCCAAATGTTAATGTCTGGGCAGGTGGGCGAAGCCTTGCGCTGCCTTTGCCTCTCCAATTACTGACAGGCACGAGTGAACCAACAGCATTTCACCTCTTGTTCAAACCTTAGGAAAATCATTGTCCTGCTGTCTGCTCACAAGGAACAGCCTTCTAGCACACATGTGGGTGATTCCCTGTGCTCTCCTTATCTGGAGAGGTCCAAGGAACCAATCTATTCACTAGTTCCTTGATCTTTGTTGTGGTTATTGGCTCCGCTTTCACTGAGGGATGTTCAGTTCATCATATCTACTCTAGAAGTGATTTTTATCATTAACTTCTAATAAAAAGTTAATAATAAAGCAAGTCAAATAAATAACACTACAACCCCAAGGAAGCCGAATAAGGAAAGTTAACTCAAAACTTATATGTAACAAAACATATCTACGCTGAAAGTCCTAGCATAGCCTAGCCAAATCATTGGAGATCAATGGAACAGACAGCTCAACTCATTAGTTTCATTGTGTGATCACAATTTAATTGAAGTTACTTTTGAAACTAAAGTGCCAGCACTATCATATAATGCTACATTTTTATTTTTTTAAAATTACCAGAATAAATTGTTATTATCTCACAGTACACTCTCATGGACAGAACACTGACAGATAAAGGAAGTGGAAACTGCACCAGCATTTAGGTGCAGAAGTAACCAATTAATTAAGGTTTTGTTTTTGTTGGCTTTTTTTAAATGCCAGACTTACCCAACAAGTACAGGTGCACAAGCATAAACCTGTTTCCATTTTAAACCTGTTTCCACTAAGGGAGTGTCCTATCATTTGTGGATTCCGAGCCTTCTAAAATGCTTCTAGTTTGGGAAATACCATACAACAATAAAGCAATCTCTTTTATTTGTGCAGCCCCAGTTACCCTTCAGGAGATGAGGATACCATATTGTTGTCAGCATGAGAATATGACTTTAAAAAACCTGCACTTTTACACTTTTTCAATATGTTGATAGGAACTTTTCTAGTACGTTTTTCTACAGCACAGGACAACAAGAATTCTCATAGCAAGCATTTATCATAATTGATGCAGATTAACTGCACCTCTAGAAACTGCACCTATGAACCCAACCCACGATAGAAAACATATTAAGAATGGCTCATTTCTAAAGGGAGTGTTGCACATTCTTGACTGGTGTTATTCTTCTTTCAGTCTCCATTCCCCACCACTCCCATTTCAAGGCGTGCCTTGCAGCGAACTCTGTCAGATGAGAGTATTTATAGCAGTCAAAGAGAACATTTCTTCCCCTCCCGAGCTACCCTTCTGGACCAAGCTCTTCCAAACGATGTTCTTTTCACCAGTACATACCCGTCTCTCCCTAAGTCATTACCTCTAAGAAGGCCATCATACACATTGGGAATGAAATCCTTACATGGTAAGTGAAATGCTACATCTAAACGTACTATGCATGTTTTGTTTTTGTTTACATAGTTCTTACTATAAGCTGCCCTTTTATTTGTAATGCACAGAGTGGTGTAAACAATGCTTCTGCATCCCTATTTTCCCACAGCAACTCTGTAAGGTGGATTGAACTGAAAGTTTGGGTGACTAGCCTAAAGTCATCCAATTGGCTTTCCTGCCTAAGTTTACATCAAAATTTGTCACCTATATTTATGGGCAATCAATTGGCATGTGTTAATCATTCATTGCTTATATAACTTTGGAATTTATAATACTGTAATCCCATGATGGTGAACGTATGGCACGCATGCCACAAGTGGCCCGGGAAGCCATATCGGTGGGCATGTGAGCTCAGGTCCGGCAAGCTGATTTTCAGGCCTTCTAGGCCCACTAGGATTTGGGAAACAGCCTGTTTTCAGCCTCCGGAGGGGGTAGGGAAACCTGTTTTTTGCTTCCCCCCCCCAAGCTCCAGAGTCTTTTTAGGAGCCTAGGGTGGGTGAAAACAGCCTCCGTCCCCCCCCCATGGTCCTCTGAAGGCTGTAAACATTCCATTTGCCAACTTCCGGTTGAACCGGAAGGTTGTTTGTTTGGTTGTTTGTTTGGTTGTTTGTGTGTTTGTTTGTTTGTTTTGCTTGAGGAGGATGAAGACAGTCTTCCCCATCCTTTGGAGGCCAGAAATGGCCCGTTTGCCAAGTTCCAATTGAACTGGAAGTTCTGGGTTGGGTTTTTTTCCCCCTCTCTTCCGGAGGGCCTTCGGGGTAGGGAGGCTGTAGCCGTTCACTCTCCTCAGGCTCCTAGAAAGGCTCTGAAGCCTGGGGAGAGGAAAAAACGGATGTGCCATTGCGTGCCAAGAAGCGGGGGTATCATGCACACAGGTGCATGGGAGGGTGCATGGAATTATGGATGTGGGCACGCACGCAATCCCCCTTTTTGGCATGTGAACCAAAAAAGGTTCACCATCATTGCTGTATCTATTGAGTTAGCTTGAATTGTTAACATTGTAGCTAATTTGGAATGTTGAATACACTTTTTCATAGGAATGCTGCTTGATACATTATTATTATTACTTAATAATAGTATTACTGGGATAGTTATGCTCTTTATTTTTAGACTCCTTTGGAACCCTGTCCCAATGAAACAATTTGATCCAGCAATTGAAAAAAGCCTATTTTATTTTAAAATGCTAAATATATACAGTAGCTTTGAAATAGCCTTGCTTGAATTATCAAACACCGTAAATAAATTTACCAATTGTTATCAATATGTTAATAATGGGATGCATTACAGTAAGATTATGCAGTAACATTTTTAGGAAAGCAAAACAAACAATCCCTGATTCCCATTGGGATTGGGTGGCATAGAAATCGAATAAAATAAGATAAATATAATTTTAACCAACCTTTGATGAAAAAAAATACTGGAGAGAAAGAGTGGCTGAAAAGCGACCCTTTTGAACTCACAGTTAAGGTAAACTGTATGTATTCTGAAAACAATCCACATGCTTGGTGACTACAGCAAAATCAAAAGGACCAATTGTGCAGCATGGCCAGTCATTCTCTTGCAGCTCCACCCACCTCAAAGGGTTGTTGTTGTGGAGTAAATAGGAGAAAAGATGTCCACCCCCTTGAGTTATTTATAAAAATAATAAAGGCAGGATAAGAAATCAAATAAATGAAGAAAACGTATTAGTGCCTTGTGATTTCAAAAATGTAGATTCTTTTCTGATTGGCAGAGTTGGGAAACATTAGTAGCAAGCAAGGCCAACTTGAAAAATTGTCTGATTTTAAAAAGAATGATTCCAATCAGTCTTAGTTCTGTCTCCTAATGAAGAACAGGGTTATTTGCTTTTAATACCTATCTTAAGTGCTTCTTTCTTCTTCTTCTTCTTTTTCTTCTTCTAACCCTTGTGGTTTAGGAGAGTTCTCTGCCTCTGATAGCTCCCTCACAGATACCCAGGAGCAGAGAACGCAACCAATGCCAGATCCAGGGCTCATGCCTTTGCCTGATTCAGCTTCGGATTTAGATTGGTCAAATTTGGTAGATGCTGCCAAGGCCTTTGAAGGTAAGAAGAGTTCGTGCCCAGCTCTTGAGACCCATATTCACTGCCAAAATACTGTTAGCTTTCTTTTGTTTGTATGCTTCAGTTATTATTAATGTACCCGAATTCAAACTCTGTGGTTTCACCATAAATTCTGCAATTGCATCTATAGAAATTGCAAAACATATCTTTTTACACCAGGCCAGAAGGAGTAAAAGAAACACAGTATTCTAAGCTATATTTTGGTTGCAGCTGAAATGTGTCACCAAAGTCATTTGGGAATACAGGTGGCCCTTGTTTTATAAACATTCATTCAGTGACCATTTCAATAGTGACTTATGACTTCCTTTCACACTTATGGCCATTAAAGTATCTCTATGATCGCATAATCCAACTTTGAATGCTTGGCAATGGGCATGTATTTATGACAGTTGCAGTGTCTTGAGATCATGTGATCACCTTTTGGATCTCTGCCAATCAAAATCAATGGGGAAGCCAGATTCACTTAACAGCCATGTTATTCATTTGTATAAGGCATAATACACCCGGGCTGTTTGCACAGCAAACCCAGCAAAGACTCCATTGCTTTTGATGTGTCCCTGTTTAGTCTCTTGAAATTCCTTCCTCTCCAATTAATGTTATTGTAAACATTAATCCCTCTTATAGATAATCAATAAGAGGGATTTAAAGGCCTTGGGAATGTTGACAGCTGGGAAACCTTGACTTCTGATCGTTCATCTTGGAGGCTAAAGTTGCAGCATAGCTTTCTCCATTTTAAGGAGACATTTGTTTGGCAGGCTGACGGAAAGAGGCAGTCCCGGAACCAGCAAAATTCGGGGGCCGGGCAGGGGACAGAATGGATCTGCCACTCTCGGATTGGCCTTTTTAGCCACTTTAGATCCTGTTTTAGGAATTCTTTCCAGAGCACAATACCATAGTCTTTCGAAACTGAAGGTTGCTAATGTAAACATTAATCCCTTCTTGCTAATTCCTTTCTAACACCTTTACCAGTGCGCACATGCATTCCACAATGCAGGGGACTGGGAAAAGAAATGCACGCTCATGTTCATGTGATTTCCCACTTAGCAACTGCTTCACTTAACAACAGAGCTGCCAATCCTAATTGTGGTCACTAAAGGAGGACTACATTCATTAAATTCTAGGAATTACCTGATATTAATTGAGGAGAGCAGATTATATAATTCAAAAGCAAAGGTGTCAGAAAGGAATTAAAAAGTTACCAAATTACCCGAGGGATAGATCTGCAACTTCTGTTACTGATTTTAATTTTATTATGATATGCTTTTTCTATAATACTAATGAAGAGGATATTAGCATATGTGTTTGTCTTTTACTTTCCAGTCCAGCGAGCATCCTTTTTTGCAACTAGTGATGAAAACCATAGGCCCATCAGTGCTGCCTCCAATAATGATCAGGCTGAAGATCAGCTTCCTATGCAGATGAAGTCTTACACAGAGTAAGTGATCTGTTAAACCGTCAAGACTCTTACAAGACATCTAGGGGAAATATTGTGCAGTAGAATCTGTAAATCTTAGAAACTTAAAATATATGTACTCTGACCTATGGAAAACTGAATATGTGATTTCAGCATCAGGAAGTTTCTGGATATTATTTTAGGTTGTAACGTTATCTAAGAATCTGAAGTTAGTGATTGCGTACCGTATTTTTCGGAGTATAAGACGCACTGGAGTTTAAGATGCACCTTAGTTTTGGGGGAGGAAAATAGGGAAAAGGATCTGTTTAGCAGATATTCATCTGGCTAGTATCCTTAGTCTGGTCAGCTTCAGCACATTATTTTATTTGGGGAAAAAACCTTATTTGGAGAGAATAAGAATGAAAGAGCTGGGAACATCATGAGCACCTGCAAAGAAACATTCGGAGCAAGTAGAACAATGAAAAAAAAACCTGCAAACATTATTTGCAGAGAATAACAATGAAAACATTATTTGCAGAGAATAACAATGAAAGAGCTTGCAAGCCGATAAGAGCTGGGAACATTGTTAGCACATGGTTAGGGCTGGAATGGAACTTATTCAGAGCAAGTTAGAGCAATGAAAAAAACTCTGCAAAGACTTAGGGCTTGGAAAACATTCTTTGCAGAGAGAAACAATGAAAGAGCCTGCAAGGTAAGAGCTGGGAAAATAGTTAGCAGCTAGTTAGGGCTGGAAAAAAAAGGCTGCATTCAGAGTATAAGACACACCCAAATTACCAGCCTCTTTTAGGTAGGAAAAAGGTGTGTCCTATATTCCGAAAAATATGGTAATTAGAAAAGAAAAGATAAATGTTCTAGACAAATGGGATTTTACTGTAATATTTACCACATGGAACATAATGATTTTAAGTCTTTTTAAAGGAATAATAATATCACCAGCTCTAGAAAGACAAGGCTGAAAATTATGAGAAATTATAAGATACCTGAATGTAATGAAGTTATTGTCATCCTATAGCTCTTAGACTTGTATACTATTTTCCAAAGCCCTCTCTAAGCAGTTTACACAGTCAGCATATTGCCCCCAACAATTTGGGTCCTCATATGCCAAGTATATTTTTGAAATTCCTACCATTAATTCTGTAAAAAAAGAATATGAAATCAATAATTGCTTCCACGGAGTTAGTACTAATTCTTCTTGTTATCTGAACACTGATTAAAGATGAAATAAATTTACCATTGAACTAAATTCTGCATTCATGCATTAAAAGGACTGGAGAACTAGGAGACTACTCACATTCTTTAAACAGAATTTGCTGAATGAAAATGTAACATAACCATCTCTAATATGCAGGTTGAAATCACTCATTACTATAACATATGATGATGAATATAAATATTTATGTTTTTAAAAATAAAAGTTAAACAATGAAATTGTTTTGTGAAATTAGTTGTGTTGTATGTGTATGCTTACAAACAACTACTGAAAAAAGCTACCCCTTGCTTGGAAATTTCTCAAAAAACTTCAGTAGATTACATTAAAATTAGAACAATGAAGAATTACAGTATACTCTTTCTAATTTAGCAGTTTTTTTGTTTCCTACTTATTCTTTTCATGATTTGCCATGATGGACCTCCAAATTATAATTAAAAAATAAAAGTACTGCATAATGGAATAAAATGAAATACATTCATCAAGAATAAAAAGATATAACATTTATTGATAGTCAAGGTTACTAATAAGCTATTAAATCATACTGGGAAACAAATAAAAACAATATAAATTGAAAGATACAAGCAACATGATTATAGTAGAGATAGATACTAGTAAGGAAGAGAATAATAATAATATTAGAGTCTTAGTAAATTATTTGACAGTGTTGTTGGAATTAGTTGTTAAGCAGAGTAATTAATTTATTAATAATAAAGTAATTAATAAAGAAAGAAAATGTTGCAACACCATTTTTGTTTCCTTTTTCCTGCAGTAAAGAATCACCTCCTTCTCTTGCTTCTAAAGTGAACCAGCTGGAGAGTATGCTAAGAATATTGCAAGAAGATTTAAAGAAGGTAATGATATTTGTTTTCAGTATCAGCTTGTATTAAATATTCAGTTTCGTTCAGTGTGATTTACTCTCAGTTGATCACATGATAAGCCTGCTTTTGGAATAATAGTCATTTTAGAACGACTGATAAGTCTTGAAGATATTACCGTAAAGTATAGGTTGTTACAAATACTACAGTTATTTTGCAAAATAAGTGGTATCTAGTCTAGTTTTACATTTGTAAATGATTTGATGAATCCATTGTGTATTTCATAAAAATCTCCATTAACTATTGGTATGATAATCTTTTTTTTTCATCCATAATATTTCTATTTCAATTTCAATTGTAAATGACAGTATTTTGTTATTTTGACCAGTTTTTCATCAATTCAGCTGTATCCAAGGATCAGTAAACCATCCTTTCTTCTTTTCTTTAACAGTAATATAGTGGTACCTCTACATAAGAACGCCTCTACTTAAGAACTTTTCTAGATAAGAACCAGGTGTTCAAGATTTTTTTGCCTCTTCTTAAGAACCATTTTCTACTTAAGAACCAGAGTCTGGAAAAATTTCCCAGGAAATTTGAGAGCAGCATAAAGGCCCGGCCAGTTACCTGCCATTTCTCCTTTAATCCCAGCCATCTCGGGCTTTTCTGGGTTGCTGGAGGAGCCTTTCAGTGGCGCTTAAGGAGGCTTAGGCAGTCCAGAGCGAACAAAGCATTTTCCTTTCTCTGGGCGCTTGGAGAGGGAATAAACCACTTCGCTATGGTGACTCCCTCATGCTTCCTCCCATACACCTGGTGCGAGGTTGCCTCCCGGAGTATCTGGACCCGGAAAGGCAAAAGGGGGTGCTTCGCCCTGGCCGAATCAACTCAGCTTCAACCAATCCAAGGGGTCACCACAGTGAAGGAAAGGTGCCGGCTACAAAGCAAGCAAGCGAGAGGAGAGGGGAGCCCTTCAGCATAGGAAGGAAGAGGAAATAGGTAGCAGCAACAGCCGCCTTTTGGTCAAAGGAGCGGGAGGTTCCCCCTCTCGCCTGCCTGGGTTTCTCTCTCTGGTGCAGTGTATGGGAGGCAGCTTGGCACCTATGACAGGCGCATGCTCCTCACCGCCTCAGAGTCCCTTTTTTTTTTTAGCCTTAAAGTTTTGGGGTATTTTGATTCCCTTCGCCTCACCTTCTTCCTTCAGCAGTGACTGTCCTCCTCCTCCTCTCCTTCCTCCTCCGGCTCCCACCCAAATTCCGAGCTTTTATTTCTTTCCTAATGGGTTTGCACGCATTATTTGATTTTACATTGATTCCTATGGGAAAAAATGCTTCTGCTTACAAACTTTTCTTCTTAAGAACCTGGTCACAGAACGAATTAAGTTCTTAAGTAGAGGTACCACTGTATTTGATACGTCACATTATAAATGAATTTTGAAATGTCACATTTCAATTCTCAACAATTTTCAATACAAAGTTCAAATAGAATTTGCAAACTACAAAGCCAAATGTCTACATATATTCAAATGGTCAGTTTTTCTGCCCTGTAATAGAAGTATTTATAGTTTGCTTGAACGATTTTACTCCAGCTACTAATGAGATTGTACATAATTAGCATTATTGACATATACTCAGTTTTGGCTTTAATTGTATTAATTTGCAGCACTTGTTCTGGAGCTGCCATGATTGTCCCATATGTTTCTTTTTAACTCTTCCATACTTCTGTAGTTTTGTTCTTGTTATTGTCAGAATACTGTATGTGAAATCCAGTGATATTTTCAAAATAAGGATTCTTCAGTTTTGGTTTTTTTTAAACAAGATTTGTTAGTAGATCTTCAAAGGATAAGTTGGAGGGGGGGAGTGCTATGTATCTAGAAAAACTGACAAAATATCTTTGTCATCAATTCAAGAGGAAAAAAGCCATGAACATTGAAGCATAGAAGATTGACGGCAGGAAAAGACCTCATGGTCCATCTAGTCTGCCCTTATACTATTTCCTGTATTTCATCTTAGGATGGATATATGTTTATCCCAGGCATGTTTAAATTCAGTTACTGTGGATTTACCAACCACAGTTTGGAATAGCTTTGTAAGAAGTATCTGAGCTTACCTTGCCAGTAATATTTATGGTGTAAAATCCACTTATGATATCTAGTGTTTTTTATTCCTCTCTCAGGAAAAAGAAGACAAAGCCAATCTTCAGGCTGAAGTACAACATTTACGGGAGGATAACTTACGATTACAAGAGGAATCGCACAATGCCTCTGAAAAATTGAAGAAATTCACCGAATGGGTTTTCAACACAATCGATATGAGTTAATAGCACATATGAAACAAACGCATTGGCAAAAAATATCTCTGGAGCGGGACTGAGCTTTAACACCATCCTAAATTATATTAACCCAGTCAGAGCACTTTCATATGTTTTCATATTAGGGGTACCTTTTTTTTTTTTTTTTGGTTTTCCTTTGTTTCATTTTAACATATCTGCAAGCACCCAGAATTATTGCAGATCAACTATCAGTGAATGCCTTTTATAAGAAAAGAAGAAGAAAAATAATTTTAAATACAAATTTAACTACTAAAATGTGAATGTCTTTAGATTTTTTGCACATTCTCCTTACCTGTCCTGTATAAAATTACTTGGAAAGTGGACTAGAATAACTGTCCATTTGCCTCTAATTCATTACTTTGTATAATTTTCAGATTAATCTGCTTTATTCTTGCTGCTTTAGTAAATATTTCAAGAAGATTTGTTTCCCCCCAATGCTTCCTTTCCATCGTTTTGAATATATTATAGGCAAGAGAGGTTGTTAACTGTCTTGCGTATCTCTTAAGAATGCTAACTCCACATCTGTTGTATAGAATCATTGCCCAAAGAATATCAGAATGTGCATATACATCCATGTGTGTATAAAGTGTAGCTAGCACAAAGCTATGGATATGTCAAACTATCCACTTATTTTTTTGCACATCTATATAAATTTAATGCTCCCAAATGAAACCATTGAAATAAACATTGCAAAGTAGATATATTAAATGCATATTTCTTCTCTGGAAAAGAGAAAAAATGTTACCATTGTAAGAATCATTCTGTCTTTTGCCAGTCAGAAATATTTCTTTCAATGGTTCCCTTCTAATGGTTGAATTGATTTTTCATCAATACTTAATCCCTGCTGTCTAAGAAATTATTGATAGCTTTCCGTGGCTGCTAGAATTCTCTCTTAGCACCTTTACTTATATAGAGATTTTTTTATATATGTGCACACACAGATTAAGAAGTTAAAAATGCAAATCTATATCTTTTACTCTGTTTGGCATAAATATGGCATAAACTAATTTTCAGTAGTTTTCCAGTTAATGCCTCAAATAAAATAATAATTAGACAATTGTTATTAAAACATGCAAACTTCCTTCTTTACTTCCTTTCTCCCTTCATTTCTTCTTTCCTTCCTTTATTTTGATTATCATATTATGGATTTTTTCCAATAAAACTGGCTATTGTTAAGTATGTTAAATCCATGGAGAGGGGCGGCATACAAGTCCAATTAATAAATGTGTGGTGGGAGGCTAACTTAACCATAGAATGTCACCTGCAGGACTCTTCAATATTAGGGTGGGGAGGGAAAATTGTGTATACAGCAGCCTGCTAAACATTGTTTCAAGTGACATATGGTGAATTTTAGTTTGTGATCTCCACTGCATGCAACTGTGATAATGCTCCTTGCAACCTTTCCACACTTGGTAAGAACAGCTCATGTCTGTCACCTTCATAAATCCCTTTTTCCTTTGTTCCGGCTAACATTCTTTGCTGGAAATATTCTTAACCGCTGCCATTGAATCTTCCTATCCTTCTTTGATATGCATTTTCATAATTCTTAATAATTGTACAAATCCACATGGTTTGCTTTGACCTAAAGCTTAATGTGTGGTGGTCATCCCATTGGGATGCATTTCTGATTATAACTGGGCCAATCAAAGAGGATTGATTTGAAAGTATTTCTGGAGTGCTTCTGCTACAATATATTTAAGTTGGGTTTCTCCCCCACTCACCCCTCTTCCAAGTAACTTGTATGAAGGAGATCTATATAATGCCTGAGGAAATTTGTAAATGGGAAATATTGCTAACAACTCTAAGCATCCTGATTATTTTTTCCGTTCTCTAGTTTGTTTGTTTGTTTTTTTAATATTGGGACTTGGGGCAGACTATTTATTAGAGTTTTGCAACAGAGTTCTTGTATGAAGCCTCTAAATGGCTACTTGTAAAAAAAATTCTGACAATAAAATTCATTTTAAAAGCTCTTCTAGAAATAATGTTTTCTTTGTTTTTATTCTTCAAATCCTGGTTTCTTTCATGTCATGAACATCATAATCCACAAATGTGAAAATTAAAAGCATCAAGAGGTTTTTCAGTATTTGAATAGTATCATAC
Organism: Erythrolamprus reginae; assembly: GCF_031021105.1. Taxonomy (NCBI): domain Eukaryota; kingdom Metazoa; phylum Chordata; class Lepidosauria; order Squamata; family Dipsadidae; genus Erythrolamprus; species Erythrolamprus reginae. The sequence goes on along the minus strand of NC_091950.1, from coordinate 89,007,793 downwards.
CTCATCATACATTACTAAAACCTGGATTAAAATATCTTAACATTCAGTGAAGGAGACCCTGCTGTCTGTAGATAATTGCTCCTCCTATCAAGCTCTCTTTTAGTTAAGAATCTGTGAGAAAAAGATTCTTAACTAAAATTGGGATTTTCCATTCTGTGCTGCACATTCACCTGCTCCTCACCTGGCCTGAAATGGTAAGGGGGATGGCGGGGGATGGAAAAGTGATCGGGGCTGATTCTCCAACATCTCACTCTTGCTGGAGCTTCTTCCGGCCCTTGGTGCTGGGGCATGCCTCAGTTGCTTGGGGAAATGTGTAACCTGCTCTCTGCCCCAAGATACTGGCCTGACCCAGCTGCGATCAACACCATCCTCAAAAACACCAGGGCTGGCGGGATGGGAATGGGATCCAGGGGAGGGGACAATGGAAAGGGGGATTGGCCCACAACACCAAGCCACCGCTTTAAGAAGCTCAGTGCAGTGGGAAAAGGGGGTGGCCCCACGAAACCTCTCATACACACACCGGAGGTCAGGAAAGCCCAAACTGGGCCAAGCTGGTGACCTCTCCTTGGGGCTCTTCACTACTACTTTTATTTCTTTTTGAAAATCCAGGCTGGCTGAAGAATGGTGCAGAGGATGCTTCCATTTGGGTGACCCTTCTGTTGTGAGCCTTTGACTGGCTGTGGTGGGGCCAGGAGAGTGTGCACAAGCAGAGAGTGTTTAAGGTTGCAGTCCCCTGTTCTAAAATGTTGAAATCCTGATTTTGATCTAGTTGACATTCTTTTAGCTATATGAAGAATAACACGTATTCCTCCTTAATCATGTCAGGGCTAAGAAGGTTTCACTACTTTAACTTTTCTTCATATAACTTTCCAATATTAACTTTCCAATTTTTTTCCAATATAAGACATACCCCGAAAGTAAGACATAGTGGGGCTTTTGGGGATAAAAAGAAAGTAAGACACTGTCTTACTTTCAGGGAAACACGGTACTATGTGAAGTCAGCTAATAATGAGGTAGAATTTTTCTGTGATTTGGAATCTATACTTTTATTGATATAGCCTAAAACTTTCCTTTTTTTACAGTTACATAATTTTTCACCACTAGAAAGTGTTCTGTTTTCTGGACTTACTAAAGAAAGGGACATTATTCTATCCCAAGTAAATCTGCAAATAAATAGAATTGTCATCTTGAAGTACAGTGTACCTTAGATAAGGCTGTCATACAGCAAAAGAAACAGTCACCTGGTTGATGAAATGATGGGCAAAATGTAATTCTAATGGAAATAAATTATTCATATGTTTTAGCAGATATTTTAGAAGTTGTTTCTGTTTATCATACAGAAGACAGTTACTTTTAAAGACTTGGTTTCTTAAAAGTATTTAATATAAAAATAATAGACCTGTTGTCCAATTTAGGCCATAATGACAATCAGTTAAAAGTTTAAGTACCATATTTTTCAGAGTATAAGACGCCTCGAAGTGTAAGACGCACCTATCTTTTCCGGGGAGGGGATCCGTGCAGCAAACAGCCTGTTTCAGTTTTACTTTTAGTTTCAGCACAGCCTGATTAGCACAAGGGGGAGGGATCTACACTGCAGCCTGAAACAGCTGATGGTCGTGAAATCACCTGCTTGTGCTTATCAGGTTGTACCGAAGCTGAAACAGGCTGTTAGCAGGTAAATTGCTGCTAGGAGAGGCCAAAGGGTGGGGGCTGGTGAGCAAGGCTACATTTGGTGTATAAGATGCACCCAAATCTTCACCCTCTTTTAGGGTAGGGGAAAGTATCTCTTATACTGTACTCTGAAAAATAAAGTAATATAATTGTAGTTACTTTTTCTTGCCTTGGAGAAATCTCTTGTTTCTCCAATGCTTTAGTTTCATCTCACTTCCTTGGATGAGAAATTAAAGCTTGTCACTTCCTTGGATGAGAAATTAAAGCTTGTCATAAAAGAAGAATCTGATTTTCACAGATCCTATAAAATGAGTCTTGGTGGCGCAGTGGTTAGAATGCAGTACTGCAAGCTGCTTCTGCTGACTGCCAGCTGTAGTTCACCAGTTCAAATCTCACTGGGCTCAAGGTTGACTCAGCCTTCCATCCTTACGAGGTGGGTAAAATGAGGACCCAGATTATTGGGGGCAATATGCTGACTGTAAACTGCTTAGACAGTGCTGTAAAAGCACTGTGAAGTGGTATATAAGTCTAAGTGCTACTGCTATTTCTAATTGTGGTTGGGAGAAAAAAATTGGCAAAGTCCAGAAGTCACATGAGATGTGAAAATAAAGGGCAAAAATATAAAACCTGCAAGCTGCGTTTCATAATAGTATCTTCATCGTAGGAATTAACATAGGCAAGCCTTGTTTAAAGAAGAAAATAAGTGCTAGTAATATCTCAGCGGGGAGAAGAAAGGTAGAAGAGGACAGGCAATCAATAAGCTTGAAGGGTCTTTTCATGACAACTCAAACTTAGCTTGCAATATGGCTGCTAATGGGAGGTGTCTGCTAATCTCTTTCTGATTCAGTTCTATTTTTACTAGGGAATTATATTTTTAGAAGGCTGAGAACAGCATGTTTATGTCTATATGTCAGCTTGCAATGGTATAGCCTAGCAATGTTAAGAATGTGAGTAGAGAAAAGATTGCAAACATGTTAGCCTCCAGTACATTAACTATCAAATCTATGTAAACAAGCTGGATGAGCTCTGGCTCTCTAAATGCTGCTAAACTCTCATTCTCAGCATCGCATGCAGTATTGGGCTCCTACCAATACGCTTGACGCCATAGCACCGGTAGCGAAAATGGAGCTGCATGTGCAGCTCTGGATGATGAGTTGCCGCACCTGCCTGTGTGAGATTTTGGCATATGCACATGCACAGGAAACCAAATCTTGCACAAGGACGCTTGTGCGTGCAAGATTTCACCGATTTTCAGCATTTGTTTGCTTTTGCGCAGCAAAAAAAATGGCAAAAATCAGCAGAATTTCACACATGTGTCTTTGCATGAGATTTGGCTTCCTATGCATATGCAAAAGCCAAATCTCACGTGGGCGGGCGCGCACGCACGCCAGGCACCCAGAGTGGTAACTGCGTCAGTAGCGGCAGTGACAAGGAACCCTTGCCTGGTCGCATGTTTTTGGTAATGCAATTGGGGCTACTAGGACAGTGATGGCCAACCTATGGCATGGGTGCCACAGGTGCCACGCGGAGTCATATCTACTGGCACACAAGCTGTTGCCCTAGCTCAGCTCCAACATGCATGTGTGTGCCAGCCAGCTGATTTTTGGATTGCACAGAGGCCCTGGGAGGGATGATGTTTGTACCCTCCCCTGGCTCCAGGGAAACCATTGGAGCCTGGGGTGGGCAAACACAAGTCTACTGGGCCCACTAGACGTTGGGGGTGGGGGAAGCTGTTTTCGCTCTCCCCAGGCATTTAATTATGGATGGGGGCATTCAAGGGTGCTTAATAGCGCAAGCGCATGCTCTTTCAGCACCCGAGGGAGTAAAGGTTCACCCTCATTGTACTAGGAGGTCTCAGTAATTTTTTTGTCCAGGGGTGGACAAAAAAATGGAAACACTTTGAAAAAATCATCAAAATATCTTTTAATATGGTGTTGATCTACCTTTTGCGGCAAATACAGTCTCAATTCTCTGAGGTATTGATTCATACAAATTGTGAATTGTTTCCAAAGGAATTTTAGCCCATTCTTCAGTTAGGGCACCTTCCAGTTCTTTTAGATGGTGGTGGAAATTGACTTCTTACTTGAATCTCTAAAACCAACCATAAATGCTCAATAATGTTGAGGTCTGGTGATTGTGGTGGCCAGGTGAAATGCTGAACTTCATTAGAATGTTCCTTGTGCCATTCTTTAACAATTCTTGCTCTATGGGTTGGTGTATTATCATCTTGAAAGATGGCATCCCCCTCTGGAAACAGTTCTTGAACCATAGGATGAATTTGGTCAGCCAAAATTCCTAAATAGTGATGGCTGTTAATTCTTCCATGAAGGGAAATCATTGGCCCAGCCGATTTCCAAGAAATAGCACCCCAGATCATCACTGAACCCCCGCCATGTTTGACAGAGAGGGCAGTCTGGATGAAATTTTTCTTTTGGCTGTCTCCAAACATAATCACAGCCGGAGGTCGGAAAAATGGTAAACGATGATTCGTCAGAGAAAATCACATTTTGCAACTGCTCAAGGGACCATTTCTGGTGGTTTCTACACCACTCTAAACGCTTTGAAACATTTATCTTTGAGAGCAGAGGTTTTCTAATTGCAGCTCTTCCATGGAATCCAGATTTGTGAAGCTCCCTTCGAACAGTTTTTGTGGAAACTGGGTTCTGTACGTGTCTATTGAGCTCTGCAGTGATTTTAGGAGCTGTGGTCTTGCAATCCACTCTAACAATTCGCTTTAGAGTCCGACGGTCTCTCTCAGACAACTTCGACTTTCGACCAGACCTGTGCTTGGCTGAGGATGTTTTCCCTTCTCTTTCAAAAGCAGTCATTATTTTTGAGACATTAACACCAAACATGATTCGGGCACTTTCTGTTACACTAGCGCCTGCCATTCGAGCACCAACAATTTGGCCTCTTTGAAAGTCTGAGAGGTCTGCCATTTCTAGAAGGTTATAACCAATTTCCTTAAATTTCTGTTTTAAAAAAAAGGTAGTTTAAAAGAACATATCAAATAACAGATTTTTTTAAAAAAATTAAAATATGTCAAACTTTGATTGATTTGAATGTTTCAAATCAACATGTCAAGTGTTTCCATTTTTTTGTCCACCCCTGTACATGTCCAGAGATTCTCCATAGCTGAGCTAAAGGGCCATTTATTTGCAGCGTGCTATTAAAAATTTGGCTTTATCGTTTGGGCCTTCAATCTACTGCTTTGCTGCGGGCTTCTGAAACATTTCCAATCAGAAGGAAGTAACACGGGGCTGAGAAGCTGTAGATATGGTTGTATTCATTTGGCATTTTAAAGGTAAAACAGTCTTATCTCTTAAGCCAAGCATACCTGTCTAATAATAACAGCAATTATATTTCTGTATTGCAACATAGAGATCAGAAGTGCAGAAAGAAAGCAGAACAAAATTAATGACTCCAACTATTTGCTAACATGAAACATTTGAAAGAAGTCATCTGTTACAGAACAGAGTTCAGATTATATTTTTTGGAAAATATGTAGCTTGTCCTCACAATATCACTGCAAATCCCAGTTTTTGTAAAGAAAATTCCTCTGGTTGATAATTACATTGGATTGCCTTCTAACAGAAACCTGATTTTCTTAGGACTGGTCAAGTGGCATAACTGGCCTGTTGAAGGTTTGTTCATTTTGCTTTTGTCAAGTCTGAATTCATTTTGTAGCCTTTTTAACCATCCAGACAGCAACTAAGGAGTTGAACTTAAACTGCTGAGGAGGTCTATCCTATTAAAAAGCTCAGGATAGTCCAGTGATGGCTAACAGTTTGCAGACCGAGTGCCCAAAACATGCAAATGTGCTCATGGCCAGACCCCCAAAATGCAATGTGCATGGGCCCTGAACATGCATCCAACCCCATGCATGTCTGAACCCCCAAAATGCAATGCATGTTTGCCCCCATGCATGCGCCCGCCCATGCATGTGCAGCAGAGACCCAAAGACCAGTTGACTGGCGAGAGGCACGCACACATGCACAGAAGAACTGAACTGGAGCGACAGCTCACATGACATCAGAGAGGGCGCTAAATGTCATTACGGGTATAGTCAATTTCAAAGTGACCACACTCAGAAGATCTCACAGCAGACCCAGTATTAGCAAGACAATACCAAAAAGGCTTTGGTGACTCAAGGCTGTTTCCCATGTTGGTGGAGAGACCTCTGTGTCAATCTGCTGAATTACCATATGGATTGACTATAGCCTGCAAACCCTCTCTTGGTAATCCCACACTTCAGTGAAGGGAAGGGAAACAAAGCAGTTCTTACTTTAGGATTTATTATGATCACTATTGTCAGGATTAGTACTGACCTGACGTAATATCCCAATGCAGGAAGAAGGATTATAATATGTAACAAGTAAGGTATGCTGAATCACTGTGAATCTACAGAATGTGCTACAATCTGATTGGTGGATAAATATATAAAATGTAATGCACCTTTACATTGGTGGACGGCTTGTTGTGGGTGGCTTGTTGTAGGTGGCTTGTTGTGAATTGTGGTTGGCTTATTGTCTGTATTGTACTAGTAAGATAGTTATAGTGTAAGTAGATAGAATAGTTTTTGCTACAAAGAAGTAAAATATTTTCTCAAGAACTCCCATTTCATTGTATTTATTCAAGACTTCAGTCTTGGTCTGTGACTGGCTGGTTGGGCTATACAACTTCTGCAAAACGCTACTCTAACAACTATTGTAGAAGTTCAGCAGCTTCAACTGTGGTTGACCAAACATTTCCAAGAAACATTCAGGGAAGAAGAAATGTCACCATTCTGCTGATTTGGAATAATTGTCGTTTTATTTTGTTCTTTGATTCTAATCTTGTATTGCCCTCAAGAAAACCTCTGTTTTATATGTTACTGCATAAACTTGGCAGGAATCATTCCCAGCCCAACTGTATAAAAGTTCAATCAACTAATGTATAATGAAAGTAATAACTGTTAAAAGTTTATGAATTTTTAAAATAGGGAGTCAACATTTTGGCCAATATTTGAAATTGTAAAAAGCCATTTTCCATTGGTCTTTTGTTAGTAACTTCTTTTTTTTTAATAGATTTTTTTTTGCAGTTCGCATTTAACATGAGCATAAAAAAAACCAGTTGCTGGAAATTTGTCTGCCGCCAACATCATAGCAGAGTCTCCTCAGAGGGACATGCTTTGAGCAGACACAACTGCTGCACTCTGTAATTTTTTATTGTCCAAATGCTGCTTCCAGAGATATTTTTTTTGTGTGGTGGTGGGGTGGTATTAAGTCTTATGCACTTCATTAGCTCTCATTGGTTCTTGGCCAAAAGCTGTAGGACACATTGAACAGATGGTACCCCTAATAATTTAAGCAGGTTCCTTGCCTCATTGATGCCATCCATCTTGTAGGACTGATACCCACCTAAGGTGTAGCTTTATGCAGCATTTTAATGCCTGACTAGTCTGACAGTAGAAACTGCTAAATAATGTATGAAAATTATTAGCCTCCAGGAAAAGATTTCTTGCTGCACTTGCAGATTACATCCCATTGTTTTTCCCATTGCTCTGGCAGTTAAATAACTTTTTCTTATTCCTGCCAAATGTAAATAACATGACAACCAGTAAATTAGAAATATTCAAGTCCAACTTTTTCTTCAGCCATGAATTATTCACATTTAATTCCCATCTATTCCTAGTGTAAAATGTCAGACCTGGAAACTTAGAAAGTCTCTTGGCTATAGTGCCCGGACTGTATTATAGACAAGGATGCTTACTTGGCACGCTTTAAATTTCAGTACCAGGCCAAGTCATATGTATTCACTTAACATTTATTGCCAGAATTTACACAATAGCTTCCTTCAATCTGGTGTCTTCATAAAAGTGAGAGTGGTGAGCCCAGCACATCTGGAGGGCAACAGATTGGGATGGGAAAGATTTAACCACTGGATTAGGCTGTTCTTAACTGCTACCGTGATATTTCTCCAACCCTGATAGTTTTTAAATAAATACATTTCATAAGGGATAAAGTTCATCAAAACAGCTTACAATATTTTTCAGAGTAAAAAACACCAGAGTATAAGACCTGAGTAGATTTTAGATGAACCAAATGGTGTAGTAATATACTGTATTATTTAATAAAATACCAGGATAGCAGAATATTTTTACATGTTTGTACAACCATGTACACTTTTTACACACTTCAAATTCGCCAGTTTTAAGACTAGTGGACTTCAACTTCCAGAATTCCTCCTTCAGTCATGCTAGCTCAGGAATTCTGGGAGTTGAAGTCCACAAGTCTTAAACTTGCTAAGTTTGAAGACCCTTGCACACCTAATACCTAAAGCAGGGGTCTTCAAACTTGCCAGCTTTAAGACTACTGGACTTCAACTTCCAGCATTCCTCCTCCAGTCATGCTAGATGGGGTAATTAGAAGGCAAAACCAGCCAAGGTTTTCTAAAAAATGGGCTATTTGCCCATTTTTTCACAAAAATCGGGTGGGCAAAGGGTTTGGGAAGCCTGCAGGCAGCTCCTGGGTGCTGGGGGATAGCAAAAATGTCCCAATTTTTGTAAAAAAACAGGTCTTTTAAAGGCTTCTTATAGTCTGAAAAATACTGTAATCATCTCAAAAGGATACCAGCAGAGGATAATATGAGAAAATAATTGTCCCGTTTAGATGTAAACCTATTCCATATTAGCCTAGATTTGTGCACAGTCTATTTTATATTGGGGGCACTTTATTTTTCATCCCTTTCTTAACTTGAATTTGGAATCTGTCTTTCTGCCTAAATTTCTGTATTTCAACATGGTCTCTTTTCTTGGTGGGGAGTTTATCTAGATCTACAGAATGCATACAGGTAGTCCTTGATTCACAACAGTTCATTTAGTGACCATTCAAAGTTGGAAAAAAAGTGACTTATGACCTTTTTTCACACTTACGACTATTACAAGTGTCCTCACGTGATGAAAATTTGAACGCTTGGCAACCGACTCATATTTATGACCATTGCAGTGTTTCATGTGATGTCTTTTTGCAATCTTTTGACAAGCAAAATCAATGGGGAAGGCCAGATTCACTTAACAATCATGTTACTAATTTAACTGCAGTGATTCACTTAACAACTGTGGCAAGAAAGATTATAGGGCAAAATTCACTTAATAGAAAGTTTGATTACAATTGTGGTCATAAGTTGAGGGCTACCTGTACTTTTGAGCTAAATTACATTTGCTGAGAAGGGATTCAGACACATATCATACCAAAATCTTACCCCAAATTTATGTGGATTCTTAATCCATTTATAATTTTCTAAGATCATGGTCTTATCTTTTTGCTGTTTATTTCATTTTTTTAATTCTTAAGCTTATAATTTAAATATTATTTCATTAAGGATTGAAAGCAAACTCATCCATCATTTCCAAACTTCTCCATTTGAAGGCTTCTGTTATTTTGATTATGTTCGTCCATTGTGTTTGAAGAGGACCTTGACATCTAATGGGTTGTGGGCTCTCCACAATGTGTCCTCAAGTGGTTGGTAAGGCCTATACAGGCACAGAATGTTCTGCCACATATTGGGCAGACATGTGTGGAACCATTGTCACAGCATTTGCAGCTCTGGCTTTGCCAAGTGCTCGCTTCTCCTCTGCTATGAATGTTCTTCTGGCCTCAGATGTCTGGCAGACTTAGTGGATAAGCATACGCCATGGTGGTCGATCTTATGCCAGGATTTCCCAGGAGGTGGTGTCAATATCAAGGGACTTGAAGGTGGCTTTCAATGTTTATTTATTTTATTTTTATTTATTTATTTTGTCCAATACACAATGAGGGTTTTAGTGGGCATATATCTATATACATATAGTAAAATACATGATGAAGGTTATAGAGGAGATACTCATAGTAAAATATATCTAAGAAATAATAGAAAAGAAGATATAGGAATATCTATCAATGAAAGAATAGAAGAAGAGATATAGGAATAGAGGAAAGGTATAGGAGATATAGGAGAGCAATAGGACAGGGGACGGAAGGCACTTTAGTGCACTTGTACTCGCCCCTTACTGACCTCTTAGGAATCTGGATAGGTCAACCATAGATAATCTAAGGGTAAAGTGTTGGGGGTTTGGGGATGACACTATGGAGTCTGGTAATGAGTTCCACGCTTCAACAACTCGGTTACTGAAGTCATATTTTTTACAGTCAAGTTTGGAGCGGTTAATATTAAGTTTAAATCTGTTGTGTGCTCTTGTGTTTTTGTGGTTGAAGCTGAAGTAGTCGCCGACAGGCAGGACATTGCAGCATATGATCTTGTGGAAAATACAGAGATCTTGTTTCAGGCGTCTTAGTTCTAAACTTTCTAGGTCCAGGATTAAAAGTCTAGTCTCGTAGGATATTCTATTTCGAGTGGAGGAGTGAAGGGCTCTTCTGGTGAAGTATCTTTGGACATTTTCAAGGGTGTTTATGTCTGAGATGCAATATGGGTTCCAAACAGATGAGCTGTATTCGAGGATGGGTCTGGTAAGTAGTGTGAGATGTGTCTTTTTATCCCTTCATTTGTCCCTCATGCAATCACTTTCCTTTAGACAGCTCACCATAGAGGAGCTGTTTAGGGATACGATGGTCTGGCATCCTAGCAATATGGCCTGGCAACATATCTGGGCTTTCATCAGCAGGGTGGGAATTGATGGCAGGCCTGGTCTGGAGAGGACCTCAGTGTCAGGCACCTTATCCTGCCACTGGATCCTCAGAATTCTACGGAGGCAGGTCATGTGGAAGTGGTTCAATTGCCTAGCATGTCTCCCGTATATACTCCAAGTCTCACTGGCATACAACAGGGTAGTTAGCACTACTGCTCGATAGACTTGGAGCTTTGTAGCAAGACTTATTCCACATTGGTTCCACACATTGGTCATTAGTCTGCCAAATGTAGAGCTTGCCTTGGCGATTCTGCAGTTGACCTCAATGTCAATTGTCACTGCACGGGAGAGGGTGGTGCCAAGATATGTAAATTGGTCCACTGCTTGTAACTTTTGACCCTTTATTGTGATGGTGGACTCTTGGTATTTGGCTTTCAGAGCTGGCTGAGGCATCACTTCAGTCTTCTGTATGTTGATAATTTAATTTAGTTTAAATAATTTAATAATAATTTAATTTAGTTTAAATAATTTAGTTTAAAAGTTAAACAACTTCTGAATTGATTGAAAAGGAAGTTTGCAAACTTAAGATCTTTTAAAAGATGCTGACTGCAGCTGTGAGCCATTTCCCCCCTTTTAATATTTAATTGTTATTCTATAATTTTACATTTTAAAACCTAATTTAATTTTTAATTTTAATGTTATTATTTTTCTACATTGTTCTATTTATCAGTTATATTGTACACTGTCCAGAGCCCCTGTTTGAGGGAGATGGTGAAAGAGAGAGAGAGAGAGAGGGAGAGGGAGAGGGAGAGGGAGAGAAGGAGGGAGAGAGGGAAGGAGGGAGGGAAAGGAAAAAGGAAAGGAAAAAAGGAAAAGGAAAAGGAAAAAGAAAGAAGGAAGGAATAAAAAGAAAGAAAAAGAAAGAAAAAGAAATAAGGAAGGAAGGAAGGAAGGAAGGAAGGAAGGAAGGAAGGAAGGAAGGAAGGAAGGAAGGACTCCTTGACTTTTCAAGAGAAAAGTTAACGTCAGTAATAACATCCACATTGGTATTCTGGGAAATTGGAAAATATGGAGGAGAGGAAGCAGAGTGAAAAAGAAACTTTGTTTCACCAGAAAAAGTCACTAGCACCCTCTTGTGTTGACTTTTTGAGCAAACCTAGCAAACAAATACAATATTTGAATTAAGGACAGGCTTCTGCAGAGATTGAAAACGGAGTTGGCCTGCAGGCTTTTTACATTTCCAAGTACCGTAATCCCATAAGGCTCCGTCTCATCAATAAGCCGCAGTGACTGGGTTATGGAAATGGTATTAGCTGCAGGCCATTGTAAATTGTCTGCTGTAAGTTGCAGTGTTACAATATTCCCTGGTTAGATTTGATTTTGGAAATGGACTCAAAATGTCTACGTCACAGAGAATGGTGGGCTAGCTTGAGACTTTTCAGGTGCCTAATGCTGGAACACAAATTGAGATGAAGTGGAGAAATGCAAAAAACATAAGGACTAAATCAGTCTAAATTCCATTTCGCTTATTCTTCATCCTAATTTCTAGCTGCTGCTGCTGTTATTACACGATTATTATTATTATTCAGAGTCAGCCAGATGTTCAGACTGGATCTGGCATTTTTACTCAGCGATCAAGTCTTTCTCAAGGACTTGGGATAATAAAGCAGATGTGGATGGTTGATGGTTTTAAAGCATTGTTGCAGGATGTAAAAGCAATTCAGCAAAAGTTGCCTTTTGCAACTGACCGCTGGTGATTTTATCAATACTAATGATGTTCATGTGGTACCCCATGTTAAGTTCGAAATAAGTATGGCAGCCTGATACGTCTTTATTAGGAATCGGCTCGTGTTGATATGAACTTGCAACAAGGTTTAGCTGTTTTAGTATTGGATTTTTACATTCTGTTTTTATCACTGTTGTTAGCTGCCCCGAGTTCACAGATCAAATAAATAAATAAATAAATAAATAAATAAATAAACAAATAAACAAACAAATAAATAAATAAATAAATAAATAAATAAATAAATAAATAAATGTATACAAAAGTAACCATTGCTTTTTAATAAGGATTTTTTAGTGACTTTTAATTATTAGATTTGTTATACATTGTTTTATTATTGTTGTGAGCCGCCCCGAGTCTACGGAGAGGGGCGGCATACAAATCTAATAAAAAATAAAAATAAAAAATAAAATAAAATAAAAAAATAAAAAAATAAATTAATTAAAATTAAAATTAAAATTAAAATTAAAATTAAAATTAAAATTAAAATTAAAATTAAAATTAAAATTATTAAAATTAAAATTAAAATTAAAATTAAAATTAAAATTAAAATTAAAATTAAAATTAAAATTAAAATTAAAATTAAAATTAAAATTAAAATTAAAATTAAAATTAAAATTAAAATTAAAATTAAAATTAAAATTAAAATTAAAATTAAAATTAAAATAAACAAAAACTTGCGGCAAAAGACAAACCGCACTGCCAGGGTTTACCTTTTTAAAAGATTTTCCCTCAGTAGGCACGGCTTGGATAGCTGTTTGAATTTCCCGGCTCTGGTTTGGCCAATCCGTGGCTGGTATGTAAATGACATGGATTACCATAACATATTTACATATTGGTTATTTACATGCATACATAACACCCCAGATATTTTGGGATTGCATCCTAGTAGAAAGCAGTACTAACTTTGCTCTCTTTTTTCCACAGTCATTCTATTTATACAAGTAATTCTCGACTTTAGTTCCTTTAGTGTCTGTTCAAAGTTATAGTGGCACTGAAAAAAAAGTGATTTATGACCATTTTTCACAACTACAATCGTGTTGCAGCATCCCCATGTGAATTCAAAATTCAGACGATTGGCAACTGGCTCATATTTAGGATGGTTGCAGAGTCCTGGGGGTCACATGCACAAGCAGATTCCCACTTATTTATTTATTTATTTATTACTTAGATTTGTATGCCGCCCCTCTCCGAAGACCACTACCATCATTATCAGTGCGCTGCGCCCACAGCTTCACTTCTCCTGCATGCGTGCGCGCGTCCCAGAATATTTTTGTTTCTGTGTGTTGTGGTTGGCTCTGGGCCAGCTCCTGCCCCAAGGACTGTGGGGGTGGATGTGGGTGAATCCTCCCAGTGTCAGAGGCCTCTTTTACTGCCGACTGCTTCGGACAGCAAAGTATCATCGGAAGCAGGGAGTGACTATGAAATGGGACCCTCAGAGTGGGTCATGGCAGACAGCCCATTAGGAAGCCATTCATCCTCCTCCTTATCTTCGCTGGACTCTAAGGAAGAAGCATTTATTGACTTACGTAGGTGAAGGGCCATGAATAGAAAAGAGCAGCTATGTAGGTATTACAAGAGATAAGAGAGTTCACCTGTAGTTGGGTGTGGTTCAACAAATTAGGGCTGCTGTTAAATGGGCAGCGTGCCAGCCTCTCAGTGTGGAAGATTATCTGTTCGTGATAGTGGATGTGGCTTGACTCTCCAGATTCTCCAAGGACTCTCTGTTTTGATATCAGGACTCTGAAGTTAAACCATAGTCAAACGTGTGAGTTGGAAAACGTTTGAAGGGGAGTAGCTGTGACGACTTCACAGCTACTTGTTAATTGCTTTGAGTTTGTTTTGTTTGTTTTTTCACTGCATTCAAGTCTGTTTGCTTTGACAGTAAGCCCTTTGACTACCAAAAGGGTGTTTTGCTTCTATTTTTCTTTGGATAAAGACATTATTCTTGACTTTTCACTTGTGTGTGTGTCTGCTTTTTCTACCTTTGCATTTAATTAGGGACTTGTGTTGAGAGCCCGGCAGAACACTGTGCAAGTGCAGGATGCAAAATCCCATGAGGGGACATATGCGTGTGTGAGATTTTGGTGGGTTTTTTGCTTCCGTGCATGTGCAAAAGCAAACAATCACTGAAATCTCTCTCACGCGCATGCCCCTTTGCAATATTTTGTTTCCTGCACATGCCTGTGGGTTTGGCCATTGTGGAGGATTATCTGATCGTTGTGTTTCATGCATGCTTTACTGACTTTGACCTTTTGTGTGCTGATTTTTCCTCACTTTGAAACTAAACCAGAGTAAAGTGTGTTTCACTTTGTGAAAGAAGAAGGACTATGAATTGCCTCACAGCTGCAAGCTAAGTATCACAGAACTGATAAGGGACTTGTAACAATTACCAGTTTTGTTTGGAGACCAGTGCTCTTTGCTATACCAAAAGAGGGCTTGGTTGAAGTGAATTTTCATTATAAAGAACATTGTTTTGAATTTTCAAACGTGTGTGTGTCTGAAATTTGTACCTGTGAATTTTCGGGAGGATTCTACCAGACATCCCGACAGATCACTCTGGGACGCACCTGCATGCACGCAGGAGAAGGTGCACGCAGGAGAAGGTGCACGCAGGAGAAGATGCACGCAGGAGAAGATGCACGCAGGAGAAGATGCACGCAGGAGAAGGTGCACGCAGGAGAAGATGCACGCAGGAGAAGGTGCACGCAGGAGAAGATGCACGCAGGAGAAGGTGCACGCAGGAGAAGGTGCACGCAGGAGAAGGTGCACGCAGGAGAAGGTGCACGCAGGAGAAGATGCACGCAGGAGAAGGTGCACGCAGGAGAAGGTGCACGCAGGAGAAGGTGCACGCAGGAGAAGGTGCACGCAGGAGAAGGTGCACGCAGGAGAAGATGCAGTGCAACTTTCGCTACGGATGTGCCGTCCTCAACCGTACCGGTAGCAACTCGTTGCTGGTCACATAACTCCCTTTTGTGACCTTCTCACAAGCAATGTCAATGGAGAAACCAGGTTTACTTAACCAACCAGGTTACTAACTGATCACCCGCACTAACAATCGTAGCACGAAAAGGGGCAAAGCTCACATAATAAATGTTTTACTTAACAACAGAAATTTTGGGCTCCATTGTGGTCATAAGTTGAGGACTACCTGTATGTGCAGGTCTCTGGTTTTGTGATTTGCCTCTCGCCAAGCAGATCACAGCTGGCTGACTAGAAACTGTAGCTTCATCTCCCTCATGTCTTGCTCTTTTTCTTATTTTAAGTGGAACTTTGCAGCTCCCACAATTAAATGACAAGCCATTCATCTGAGTAGCTGGAGCTGAAGCTCATCAAATTGTTCTGAGATTAGAAAGAATTGACGCTTGATTTTCTTAGCAAGGTCCGTTGCCTCATCCTGTGCTATGTTTGTGCCACTAGGTGGAGGAACACACTGCACAATTATGTCCGGAAATGGCTTCTCCCTTTCTCCAGGCACTAATGTGCAAATAGAGAATTCAGCAGGCTCCATCACCATTAGGGACAGATGTGTACTGAGATTATGATGCAAAATTGAAGTAGCATGGCCAAAATCAGTGAGTTGGTCAAGGATAATTTGTGGCCCACCAGACCAAGAGCAAAAAGCTAATTCTTATTTGTTTTTTTCTTTATAGACACTTGGCCTATATAATTTACAGCATCTGTAGACTTGTCTATCTGTTTTCTTCAACGTAATAATTTTGGGCTAACACCCCCCCCCCCAATAAGTCAATTTCATGACATCACCAGTGGGTTGCTACCTGTTTGGGAAAACTCTGATAAGTGTAAGTTTACCAAGTATCTGAACAGTCAATAGAAAGGGAGGACAAAGGGAAGAAAGAGGAAAATACTGTTTAATGTTCCTGAAATCTGCAACAAAAAATAATGAGGATGATGATGATGATGATGAGTAATAAGGAGGAAGGAGAAGACCATATTTTAAAAATAAAGTGAAGCTTTTAAAATATTGAATAATAATAATAATTTATGTTTACATGAATATGTAATTACTTTTGTTAGGATCAGGTAGACTAGTTTTCTACCAGAGGAATGTGCTGGCGGAGTACTCTACAAAAACTTTCAGCATGTAATTGATTAAGGTAGCATCGATTTCAAGCAGCTGTGCAAGCAGGAGGCTTTGATCAACTAATTATTAAGGTCAGAGAGACAAAGTTGTTAACACTTGTGAGGGAAGTGCTGCACTAGACTAGAGGAGAGCTGCTCAGGAAGGGATACGCAAAAAGCCAGACAATGTTTGATTTCAAGGCTATATCTGCCATAAGGAAAAATATGTCCTCCTTTTGCTGGAGGTTTGGTAAATCTATATGAGTAAAACTTTGCTTGTGGAGAAGTCCATTAGCAGAAGGTAGAGGAAGATGCAATTTTTACAAACTTTGTTGCAGCTTTGTTAGTACATGGTACATAATGGTATTTGTGGTTGCCATGTATGTTAAACTACCAATTGTAGTTTGTATTTTTACAGTTGCAATCAATGTTCCCTCTAATTTTTTTCCGGTGTGGGCGGAAAAGTATAGTGTCTGAGTGGCAGTCCCTTTGGGACTGGGCGGCATAGAAGTATAAATAAATAAGTAAGTAAGTAAGTAAGTAAGTAAGTAAGTAAGTAAGTAAGTAAGTAAGTAAGTAGGTAGGTAAATAAATAAATAAATAAATAAATAAATAAGGGGGAAAAATTCCCTTCTTTTTTATTAAAAGAAATTAATAATAAAACAAAACCAAAATCTATTACTATTATTACTATCTTCTCCTCTTTTTCCATCCCTGTCTCCTCCCCCTTGTGTGTGTGTGTATGTGTGTGTGTGTGAACTCTTGAACCATTTCCAATAACAGGTGAGCTATTTCAAATGGTTCAAGAGTTCACACACACACAGACACACACACACAAACGACTGGGTTTTTTTCCCTCTGTTATTATTTTGGGTGCTTTAAAGTAAGAGTCATTTCTCTCTCTTTCTCTCTCCCCCTCTTGCTCTCTCTCTCTTTTTCTCACTTTCTCCCTCTCTTTCTATCTCTCCCCCTCTCTTTCTCCCTCTCTCTCTCTTTCTCACTTACTTTCTCTCTCCCCATCTTGTTCTGTCTGTTGCTCTCTCTCTGTCAGCGAGGGGGCTGCGAGAGCGCTTTCTCCGAGCGCTTCGGGAATGCCTGCCCTGCCTCTACTGCAGCCCCCTTGCTGAAGCTCTGGACGAAAGCGCTCCCAGTGAAGGGGCGGGGCGGGCATTCCTGAAGCGCGTGGAGAAAACCCTCTCTTGCAGCTCCCTGGCTGGGAGCGCAGAAGTGGAGAAGGAGAAACCGCAGCCATCGCCACGGGAGAAGTCACGCCCCAAGGCAGGAGGCGGCAAAGGAGCAGAGGGGGTGGATCGGGCGGGCGGGGGGCAGCGCCAAAAGGCCAAGGGCGCGAGGGGGCCAGAGGCACCGTGGGCAGGCAGGGGCAGCCGCAGCTCCCTTCCCTTCTACTGCCGGTGCCTCCCCCTCACCCCACCGCGGGCTGGCAGGGGGATGGGGAGTGCACGCTTGTGAAAAAGGGTGCGCGGGGGGGTATTTTGGGGCACGCGCATGTGCACGCGCGCAGCTTATGGGGAATGCTGGTTGCAATATCTCTTAAAGGACTTTGGCTGGTTCGCCATAAGATAAGTAGGAGGAAATAGATGATAGGAATGATGAGAAAAACTAGTAGTAATAGTAATGCAGCCTTAGTGAATAGTTTGACAGTGGTGAGGCAATTGTTTGTTTAGCAGAGTGATGGCGTTCAGGAAAAATTGTTCTTGTGTCTAGTTGTCTTGGTGTGCAGTGCTCTATAGTTTTGATGGTAGGAGTTGAAACAATTTATGTCCAGGATGTGAGGGATGCGTGCAAAATGTTGCAATGTCAACTGGTGAGAAAGGTAAGTAGAACCCATCCCTGTATACTAGCCAACATCTGGGCTAACCCCAACTGCTTTATTTCTGTTAACATAAGAACATACATCTGGTGAATGATGAATGGATGCCAAAGAAGCATTTGGATTGTGTTTGTTTTCACAGGTATTCCTCAATGTATTTTACAGATTTTTCACACGAGAATTTGTTCTACTGTCCTTTAGTCACATTTAACCTTTTTTTAATTTAACTGGCCCTCTGGAATCAACTCCCCCCGGAGATTAGAACTGCTCCCACCCTCCTTGTCTTCCGTAAACTACATAAGACCCACCTATACTGCCAGGCATGGGGGATTTGAGACATCTTTCCCCCAGGCTTATTATAATTTATGTTTGGTATGTATGTGCTGTTTGGTTTTTAATTATGATAGGGTTTTTACTTTTTTAATATTAGATTTGTGCCAGTATAATATTGTTTTTATCGTTGTTGTGAGCCACCCCGAGTCTTCGGAGAGGGGCGGTATACAAATCTAATAAATTATTATTATTATTATTATTATTATTATTATTATTATTATTGTTTTTCTGACAAATGTAAAAAAAGATATAGATGAGATAACACGTAACAAGTGCAGAACAAATTCGCCAGTTGAAGATCAAACAAAGCAGTAATTTAAGTAACAATAGCTTTTTTCCCCAACATCTTTGGCTTGGCTAGCCTATTGCATTCTTACCGTCTGGTTTATTATTAAGTGTCTATCGTCATTACAGAAGCTGCACACTGATCACACATAGCTGGAAATTCTGGGAATTGTAGTCTCAACAAATGTGAAAATTGGTAAACAGAGAAGGTTGAGTTGGGTCTCTGTTGTGTGGTGTCAGAAACCATGGTTGGTAGATTGTGTTATGTGCCGTGACTCACGCGTTACTCCAGTCAGACTTAATGATGCAAATACCACTTTGAGAAAGAAATCCAAAATAATTGCAGACCTAAATGGTTTGTACCCCTATATTTCATTTATCTTACCATCAATGGCACTGTTCTATGAAGCTGTAAACATTAAAAAAAACCCAAAGGAAATCAATGTGTTAAAAAAAAAACCCACTATGTAATTTCTTTCAATGAACCTGTCAGTAAAAGAGCTCCTAATGAGAATGACCTTTAGAAACCAATTAGTCTTGGTAGAACAGCATAATCACATTTAAATAATGTTTTCTCCTTTAACTGAAAGTCCAAAGGAAGCCCTTTGCCATTATACACGTTTAAAGAGCACATGCTACCTAACTGTTTTACTCCTACATAATTTCTTACCCTCCTGGGCTGAGCCAGCCACTTGGTAGCCATCCAATAAAACTGAACGGGAGAAAACAGTGGTTGGTGCTCATTGGAGTTCTATGTCTCAAAATGCCTTTTTAAAAAAAAAAAGAAAAGAAAAACAATATGTTTAGCTCAACAAGCTGAACTAAGATTCACAGAACCAACAGCTTTTGTAGAATCTCACTACTTTCATCAGAATGGCAAAACCACTATCATTGTGTTATAAGCCTCACCTCCAAGATATGACCTACCCATAGAAAGGAGCTACACTTGTTTGCTTAATAAAGTCACAAAGCTGCTTTGGTCTTTATGGCCTCCCTTATTCAGTTCTTAGTGCCCCTGGCCAGAATAATTTGGGGTGAACTTTAGGGTTGTAAACGCTTTGGGTTTAATCTCCAAAAAGAACTTCAGAGCATGTGAAACACAACTACAGTATACCGCCATTTTCATTTTCATTTCTTTCTCTTTTCTCTTTCTTCTCTTTCCTCCTCTCCTCTTTAACTCTTCTTCTTTACCTTTTTCCTTTTTATTTTAATGTGTTGTACTCCTCTCTACTTTTCATTCAATTAAGACATCAACTACCTATTATAATAGAGGTTTAATGCAAAACCCATATACAGTGGTACCTCTACCTAAGAATGCCTCTACTTAAGAACTTTTCTAGATAAGAACCGGGTGTTCAAGATTTTTTTATTCTTAAGAACCATTTTCTACTTAAGAACCCGAGTCTGGAAAAATTTCCCAGGAAATTTGAGAGCGGCACAAAGGCCCGGCCAGTTTCCTGCCATTCCCCCTTTAATCCCAGCCATCTCAGGCTTTTTTGGGCTGCCAGAGGAGCCTTTCAGTGGCACTTAAGGAAGCTTTGGCAATCCAGAGTGAACGGAGTGTTTTCCTTTCTCTGGGCGCTTGGAGAGGGAATAAACCACTTTGCTATGGTGACTCCCTGCCACTGCCTTCCATACACCTGGCACGAGGTTGCCTTCAGGAGTGTCTGGGCATGGAAAGGCAAAAGGGGGTGCTTTGCCCCGGTCAGATCAATTCGGCTTCAGTCAAACTGAGGAGTCACCACAGGCACCAGCTACAAGGCGAGCGAGCGAGGGGAGAGGGGAGCCCTTCAGCATGGGAAGGAAGAGGAAGCAGGTAGCAGCAGCAGCGCCTTTCAGTCAAAGGAGCAGGAGGTTCTCCGCTCTCGCCCGCCTGGGTTTCTCTCTCTGGCGCAGTGTATGGGAGGCAGCCTCACGCCGGATATATGGGAGGTGCGTACTCCTCCTCACCACATCAGAGTCCCTTTTTTTTTTAAAGCCTTAACGTTTTGGATTTTTTAAAATCCCCCTCACCTCACCTTCTTCCTTCGGCAGCGACTCTCCTCCTCCCCCTCTTCTTCCCCCTCCTCCTCCCACCCAAATTCCGAGCTTTTATTTCTTTCCAATGGGTTTAATTTAATTTAATTTATTAAACTTGCATTATTTCGTTTTACATTGATTCCTATGGGAAAAATTGCTTCTACTTACAAACTTTTCTACTTAACAACCTGGTCACGGAACAAATTAAGTTCTTAAGTAGAGGTACCACTGTATTAGTATGTTTTTTTATATTCCCCATGCACAAATTTCTCTTTTGTGATTTGTACATGTAGACACATATATATTAGGGTGGTGTTCTTTCTTCAATAAAGATTTTTTTTTTAAAGAAAGTGGCCATGATTTTGGGTTTTTTTTGGTTTTTTGAGATCCTGAGAAAAGTTGCTTTATGAATGGATTCTTACAAACAGCAGAAGGTTGAAAAAAGACATGTGAGTCTGAATAATAGAGTGGAAGGGAATTTGGAATTCTTCTAGTCCCATGGTGGCACGTAGAGTCCTCTCTGCTGGCATGCCCACCATTGCCCCAGGTCAGATATCTATGGTATTTCTTTCGTGAACTTCTGCAAAGGATGAAACAGAAGTTTATGGGGGGGGGAATTGTTGTGTCCGAAATGGCTACCTTGTTTCAACTGTAAATAGTTTCTTCCTGTTTAAAGAGCTGTCTGAGCCGGAGTCAGGAAGTCGCTCCTGATTGGCTCAGACGCGGCTGCTCCTTGCTTTGGCGGGAACCGCAAATGTATAAAAGAAGCGGTTTCTCCCAGGCAAAGCAGATCGGTACTCGCTAAAGTCACTTGCCTTGCTGAGCTGTCACTTCTTTTTCTCTGAGCTGAAATAAAGTACCGTTCTAAGATTATCAGCGTCTGGATACATTTCACTGGCGACGACGGAAGAAAGAAACCACGCTTGCACCATGAGCAACATACAAATTGGCCGGGCTCCCGAATTCTTCGATCCCGAAAAGACTTCATGGGACGACTACATGGCCAGCTTCGAGATCTTCCTCGAAGCTGCGGGCATAGAGGACGCCGACGCCGACCGAAGAAGGGCCATTTTCCTAAACTACTGCGGCCCAGAGATCCGAAACCTCGCCCAGACGCTCACCGAACCACAGCCAGCAAGAACCGTCGCTTGGGACGCCCTACAAACCAAGCTTGCGGGCCATTTCAAGCCCACGAAGCCAGCTATGGTTTTCCGGCACCAATTCTCGAGGATGGCCCAGACAGAGACGGAATCGATCAACCAGTTCGCAACGCGGCTTCGAACGGTGCTTGCCAAATGCAAGTTTGACAACCCGGAAGCTCGCCTCACCGATGCCCTAGTTTTCGGCATGAAAAACGCCTCAGTGAGGAACAAACTCCTCACCGAAGACGAGCCAATGCTACAAACCATGATCAAATTAGCTCAAACCGCAGAGGTCGCCGACGCCGCGGCCAAAGAGCTGAAGGAAAACGAACGGCGAGAAGTCCTCGCCAAGATCGACTCCGCTTTTCACCGCGTCGAGGGATCAGACGACCTCAGCCCGTCAGCCCAGAACGAGGACAACTGCCTCCTGCTGCAAGACCAGCCGAGACAGCACAGAGCTCCTCACCACACAGCCCCTTGCGCCGGCTGCCGGGGAAACCATCAGCGCCAACGATGCCCCTTCCGGGATGCCATTTGCCGCCGCTGCAACCGACGAGGCCACATCGCCGAAGCCTGCAGAGCATCGGCGCCAGAAGAAACCTTCTCCACACCGCGCAATCAATGAGGCCAACACCAGGCGCCCCAACCGCGAGAAAACCGACCTCCCCGCTTTTCAAACTGAAGGAACTACTCAGCCGCTAACCGCGACTACTCAAAAGGTAACACTAGATTTTCCGTGAATAACATGGCAACGAAAAATGGGGGCAAAATTGTAATTTCATTACTGCTTAACAACAAACCATGCTCCATGGAACTGGACACGGGGTCTAAATACACCATCATGCCATGGGAGAAGCTCAAATTATACATGCCTAATCTATCTAAAGATGACTTATTGCAAACCTCATTGGTGATTAGAGATTTTCAAGGGGGGGTAATCTCTGTGTTGGGCAAATTGAATGTACCTATTGTGTTTAAGGATGTTAAATGTACCCTCCCTATGATTGTGGTTACAGGGGCTAAGCATTCTCTCCTGGGTTTAGCATGGATGGAACCTTTAGGAATTGAAATTTCTGGAGTTTGTACTATTAGCTCGAATAGCATGCCTGATTTCCTACAAGAGTTCCCCGAAGTGTTTAGCCCCACTCTAGGGACTTACAAAGGGCCCCCCAGCTCGTTCTCTATTGACCCAAAGATTCCGCCTATTCGACTCAAACCCCGCAGGGTACCCCTTCCGCTCCTTCCCAAACTGGATCTGCAGCTAGACAAGCTCATAAGCCAGGGCATTTTGGTTCCAGTGGAGCAGGGTCCCTGGGAGACACCCATAGTCACGCCTTTAAAGCCAGATGGCTCATTAAGAGTCTGCGCTGACTACAAATCTACTTTAAATAAGGCTCTCCAACATCACCCTTACCCCATTCCAGTTGTACAACAACTCCTGCACTCCCTGGGGGAAGGGAAAAGGTTTGCAAAGATTGACCTCACCCAGGCTTACCAGCAGCTAACAGTCGATGAACAAACAGCAAAAGCGCAAACAATTGTAACCCACAGGGGTGCCTTTAAATGTACCAGACTGCAGTTTGGAGTGAGCATAGCCCCAGGCATATTTCAAAGTATAATGGAACGCCTATTAGCAGGCATAAAAGGGGCCATTCCCTATTTTGATGATATCTTAATTGCAGGGGAAAACCAGGAACAGCTAAACAAAAGAATAAGGGAAGTACTTAAGAGGTTGCAGGACAAAGGACTAAGAATTAAACCAGACAAATGTGTGTGGGGGACAAACAGTGTTGAATTCCTAGGGTATAAAATTGATGGAGAAGGTATCCACCCCACAACCGAGAAACTGAGAGCTATCAGAGAAGCCCCAGAGCCACAAAATAAGACAGAATTGCAAGCTTTCCTAGGCCTTCTTAACTTCTATTCCGTTTTCTTAAAACAGAAGGCAACAGTAGCAGAGCCTCTACACCGTTTGCTCCAGAAAGAAGCCCTTTGGACATGGGGGAAAACTGAACACGAAGCCTTTATTCAAATAAAACAGCTGTTGACTTCTAAGAGTGTGGTAGTCCAGTATAGCACCTCATTACCCATCAGGCTTACGTGCGACGCCTCCCCGTACGGCGTGGGAGGGGTGTTGGCTCACATCTTGCCAAATAATACAGAGGCTCCAATTGCTTTCTTCTCCAAAACAATGACAGATACCGAAAGGAACTATAGCCAGCTAGATAAGGAGGCTCTAGCTTTAGTGGCAGGGGTGAAGAAATTTCATAACTACCTTTTTGGGAGGAGTTTTGAATTGGTTACAGACCACAAGCCCTTACTGGGACTTTTAGCCCCCGACAAGCCTACTCCCCCATTTATGTCCCCAAGACTAATAAGGTGGGCCCTTTTCCTCTCAGGATACCAATACGAACTCATCCATAAAGGGGGTAAAACCATCAACCACGCAGATGGTCTCAGTAGGTGCCCTATGGCAGAATTAGTAGTAGACCCTGCCCCATCTGCAGATGTATTAATGATAGAACTAGATGACAAACCGCTAGTCACGGCAAAGGAGGTGGCTACACACACACAGCAAGACCCCCTCCTAAAACAAGTAGTAAATTGTGTACTTAAAGGTTGGCAAAATGACTCGTTGAAACCTGAATTGTGTGATTTTAAGACTAAACATTTAGAATTGTCATATGTAAAGGGTTGTTTGTTGTGGGGGGATAGAGTGATCATCCCTAAAACCCTAAGGGTAAAGGTACTCAAAATGTTACATGTAGGCCATCCTGGGATTGTCAGGATGAAAGGCCTAGCCAGGGGACAGTTATGGTGGCCAGGTTTAGATGCAGACATTGAGAACTGGGTAGCCAAATGTGACCCGTGCCAAGAGTCACGGCCTAACCCCCCCAAGACAACCCCAGCAGAGTGGGAGCAACCTGCAGGACCATGGTCCAGAATTCATATCGATTTTGCAGGGCCAGTGGGGTCACAATACTTCTTAATAGTAGTCGATGCATTTTCTAAATGGGTAGAAATCATTGCAATGAGCAACATAACCACGTGTGCCACCATCAAGGTATTGAGCAGACTGTTCGCTACCCATGGTTGCCCAGATATCCTAGTATCTGACAATGGGCCACAACTAACAGCCAGACAGTTTGAATTGTTTTTAGACAACCTAGGAGTCAGACATGCACTCATCTCAGTTTACTCACCCTGGGCTAATGGATTGGCAGAACGTTACGTTCGGGTGGCTAAGGAAGCCTTACGTAGGTCAGGCCCTGGGGATGTACAACAAAATCTGGACCAATTTCTGTTAACCCAACATATCACCCCAAACTCGCACACGCACATAAGCCCTGCTGAGTTGCTAATGGGTAGGAAATTAAGGTCACCACTAGATAGATTACACCCCAGGTTCTGTGAAAATAACCAAATGTTTGTAAAACCTGAAAGAGAAATGTATTTGGGACAAAATGTATTTGTTAAGAATTTTGATGGGGGTGTGAACTGGAAAAAAGGAATTATTGTTAAGCAAACTGCTCCAAAGACATATGTTGTAAAAGTGGAGGATGGTCGAATGTGGAAGCGGCACATTGACCACATACGTAAACGTGCGGAAAATGCTCTACAGCAAACCGCTAACACGGCCTCTCCCAACTCTATAGACGACAACACGCTACCCGAACTAATTAACACGCAATTGGACTTATCGGGACGAGGGGAGGCCTCCAGCGACGCCGAGCCATCGTCCTCCTCCGAAATCAGCAACCAGCAGGCTGACGCACAAGCAAGGCCACAGCCGCACCGGGAGAGCAGCAGCGAGCCAACTTCCACCGTCGAGACTGAGGACATAACTGAACTGCGCAGGTCCGAGCGATCCTCGCGAAGACCAAGCAGATTGGACGATTTTGTCACATGGCTTTCCTAATGGATGCATCCAAACTAAGGAGGGAGGGGTGTTGTGTCCGAAATGGCTACCTTGTTTCAACTGTAAATAGTTTCTTCCTGTTTAAAGCGCTGTCTGAGCCGGAGTCAGGAAGTCGCTCCTGATTGGCTCAGACGCGGCTGCTCCTTGCTTTGGCGGGAACCGCAAATGTATAAAAGAAGCGGTTTCTCCCAGGCAAAGCAGATCGGTACTCGCTAAAGTCACTTGCCTTGCTGAGCTGTCACTTCTTTTTCTCTGAGCTGAAATAAAGTACCGTTCTAAGATTATCAGCGTCTGGATACATTTCAGAAATCTTACCTTTTGCCACACTGCCAGTGTTGGGATGCCCCGTCTCCTGCCAGCCAGCTGGTCTTCGGGTCTCTGCTGCGCATGTGTGCATGCACATGCTCGTCCACATATGCATGCACACATGTCCACACACACTCACGCATGTCCACACATGCACATGCATACATGCACATATTTAAGTTTTGCCATGTGCATTCAGTTTGGGCTCTCAGTGTCTGAAAGGTTCTCCATCCCTGTTCTAGATCAATGCCCTGATAAAAAATCAGTGCCATTAAAGCTGAGCAGCTCTGAAAATTTTTTTTATTTATTATTTATTTATTAGATTTGTATGCCGCCCCTGTCCGTAGACTCGGGGCGGCTCACAACACAATAAAAACAGTTTATAACAAATCTAATAATTTACAATTTAAAATATTAAAAAACCCCATTATTAAACAGACATACACACAAGCATACCATACATAAATTGTATAGGCCCGGGGGAGATATCTCAGTTCCCCCATGCCTGATGACAAAGGTGGGTTTTAAGGAGTTTGCGAAAGGTGAGGAGGGTAGGGGAAGTTCTAATCTCTGGGGGGAGTTGGTTCCAGAGAGTCAGGGCCGCCACAGAGAAGGCTCTTCCCCTGGGGCCTGCCAACCGACATTGTTTAGTTGACAGGACCCGGAGAAGGCCCACTCTGTGGGACCTAATCGATCGCTGGGATTAGTGCGGCAAAAGGCGGTCTCGGAGATATTCTGGTCCGATGCCATGAAGGGCTTTAAAGTTCATAACCAACACTTTGAATTGTGACCAGAAATTGATTGACAACCAATGCAGACTGCGGAGTGTTGGTGTAACATGGGCATATTTGGGGAAGCCCATGACTGCTCTCGCAGCTGCATTCAGCACGATCTGGAGTTTCCAAACACTTTTCAAAGGTAGCCCCATGTAGAGAGCATTACAGTAGTCGAACCTCGAGGTGATGAGGGCATGAGTGACTGTGAGTAGTGAGTCCCGGTCCAAATAGGGCCGCAACTGGTGCACCAGGCGAACCTGGGCAAACGCCCCCCTTGCCACAGCTGAAAGATGGTTCTCTAATGTGAGCTGTGGATCGAGGAGGACGCCCAAGTTGCGGACCCTCTCCGAGGGGGTCAATAATTCCCCTCCCAGGGTGATGGACGGACAGGTGGGATTGTCTTTGGGAGGCAAAACCCACAGCCACTCCGTCTTATCAGGGTTGAGTTTGAGTCTGTTGGCACCCATCCAGGCCCCAACAGCCTCCAGGCACCGGCACATCACTTCCACTGCCTCGTTGTGGGTGTAGCAACCTTTGGAAGACAGGGCTATAATTCTGGGCATGGGCACCAGACTGTTAGGGGCATGGTGTGTTTATTTTCTGTCTAGACTGGTTTCATTTCTTGGCTACTGTGGCTACCTTTTTGTTTTTAAAGGTGATGAACTACCCAGAACTGATATTGTAAGATTGTGGTCATATAAATTTAACAAATAAATAATTGCCCACATATACATACATCCTGGACAAAAGTGTCCACATCAAAAAGTTGTTTCAGAGAACACAGGTGGAATCATATAGCATCCTTCTGTGACTCTTTAAAACAACTTCATCATTTCTCAGTGCTCCACAGCCAACATCTGGAGTTGCAGAGTCATTTTGCATAAAATAATGGAGCAATAATATAAATAATATTTATTTTGATTTGTTAAAGTAGAAATGACATACTGATGTAATGAAAGAAGTGGAATAAATGAAATGAGTAGGGAATGTATTTTAAAATTTCTAATAACAACCCTTCCTCCTATGTATGGATTAAGATATGATATGAATAGCGTTTTTTCTTTTCCTATTCTTTTCTGCTCTTCTTTTTTCTTTTCGTTTCTCTTTTATTCTTTCTTTATTTTTATTTTTTTCTCTTTCCTTCCTGGGCTTTTAAAGAGTCGTAAATTTAGACATTTTCTATTGTTAAGGGCAGCTACGATAAAATGAGGTTTTTGTTTAAAAAAAAAATGAAAGTAGGAATGTGTTTTCTAAGAAGGGACTGAAACACGATGGTATAGTTAA
Organism: Erythrolamprus reginae; assembly: GCF_031021105.1. Lineage (NCBI taxonomy): Eukaryota > Metazoa > Chordata > Lepidosauria > Squamata > Dipsadidae > Erythrolamprus > Erythrolamprus reginae. The sequence continues at coordinate 88,979,756 of NC_091950.1, read as the reverse complement.
GAAAAACAGCAAATAGCCAAGAGAAATTTAGATAGCTACAGCACTTTAAACATAAATGAAAGCGAAGAACATTATCTAAAATCCGAATGATAGTATTTGGAAAGGAGGTAGCACAGGATGAATGATATGTATCAGAAAATAATTAGATGAATAATTTGAAAAATTTGATTAATTTGACTAAGAAATTGGCATTTGATATTGTATTGTATTATATTTTAATTTGAGGTATGTAAATTGGAATCTCTGCAATAAAAATGTATACCCCCCCCTCAAAAAAAAGTTGTTTCAGAGTACACAGGTGGACTTATTTATTTATTTATTTATTTATTTATTCATTTGTCCAATACACAAATACATAGGAAGAAAAATAGACATGTAGTAATATATATAAGGGTAAAGTGAACTTAGAGGAGAGGATATATGAAAGAAAGAAAATATATATGATAAGTGAGAGAAAGGAAAGACAATTGGACAGGGGACAAAAGGCACACCAGTGCACTTATGTACGCCCCTTACTGGCCTCTTAGGAACCTGGAGAGGTCAATGATGGAGAGTCTAAGGGAGAAATGTTGGGGGTTAGGGGTTGACACAATTGAGTCCGGCAATGAGTTCCACGCTTCGATAACTCGATTGTTGAAATCATATTTTTTACAGTCAAGTTTGGAGCGGTTCGTATTAAGTTTGAATCTGTTGCGTGCTCTTGTGTTGTTGCGGTTGAAGCTGAAGTAGTCATTGACCGGTAGGACGTTGCAGCATATGATCTTGTGGGCAATACTCAAATTGTGTTTTAGGTGCCGTAGTTCTAGGCTTTCTAGGCCCAGGATTGTTAGTCTATTTTCGTAGGATATTCTGTTTCGAGTGGAGGACTCCTTCTGTGACTCTTTAAAACAACTTCACCATTTCTCAGTGCTCCACAGCCAAAATCTGGAGTTGCAGAGTCATTTTGGTTTAATGGGTCTGAGGTATTCCATTAGTCCAAAGTCCCTTTTTCTGTTTTTGAATATAAACTGTTGCACAGCTCTATAAGATATTACTATATTTAGGAATTAATTTGTAGGTGTTTAATGAAGCCAGAAAAATACTAGGGTGCAAGATTATCTAATTGGTAAAACATTTCATACAGGATGGGGTGAATCTCCTGTGTATTTCAACCCTGTAACCTGCCCAGAGCTTTAAAAAAATCTAAAAGGGGGGGAAACAATAAAAGTCATAAGGAAGTATGGCAAACTAAATCTATCACACTACCAATCACTGTTGAATAACAAGCTAAGTGCTCATTAAAACTGGTTTATAGCAAAGATAATCTTCTGGTAGATTTTAAGTGCTTCTACAGAACCTGGGAACATTGTATGTTGTAGCAGTTTAGTGTCTGAAAGCAGCAGGGAGGCCTAAAATTATCTTGTGTGTCCTGGATATTTATACAATAATGGTGAGATGAGGTGTACTGGAGACGTACATGTTCTGTTGTTCCTGTGTGTCTAGAGTCATAGGGACATTGTGATGACCCAGGGCAAGGCACAGAGGCAACACAATCAACTGCCCCTTTATTGCTCCAACTTTCCCCAAAATATTCTCATCTTATGGCAAATTCTAGAACAAAGTGATATCTCTCTCTCTCTCTCTCTCTCTCTCTCTCTCTCACTCACACACACACACCCCTCCAGCAGCCCCTGGCTGCACGTAATCCAACAAAACACTGTGAGCACAATGGCTGCAAAATAAGAAATCCAGCAGGACAATGGAAAATGTCAATGAGTCCAGTAAGCAAAGGAACACGACAATGGTTTCAGGAGGCAAAGGAATCAGAATCTTGGTATCAGAGTGGCATCAGGGACTCATTTTGAGACGTGAAAGGCTAATTTTAGAACTTTGAACAAGTGCTAAGGGTGCAAAAAAGAGTATATTTGGGCGCCATAGGGAAGCTGTGTTATTGGCTTGAGTTCAAATAATTTGATATCATGTTTACTTTCAACAGAGGTGTCCGGACAGAGTTCCTGAAACTATGACCCCTGGGGATATGTGATTGCCCACCCTACTTGGACTATTTCTTTCAGAGCTTGACATTCCAGAATGAGACTGATTTGTTGGATTTGACTATCTGAATGAGTTATGTCCAGGGGAAGGCTACTGCCCAGATGGTGGGGAACACAGTGGGGTAGTGAAAATGGAGCTCCACCCCAGAGCATCCAATTTGCACTGAAAGATGTTGAAAGAACACGCCCACAGTGTGGTAATAAATATTTTGGTAGCCCTTCATTGGTTATGTCCCGTTGGTTTTCATGACCAGCAATTGTTTGTAGCATCCCAACCAGTGTTCCCTCTAATTTTTTGGGGGGGTGGGCGGAAAAGTATATTGTCTGAGCGGCAGTCCCTTCGGGACTGGGCAGCACAGAAATAATAAATAAACAAATAAACAAACAAACAAACAAACAAACAAACAAAAAACCCACCCTGTTTTGCCTCAGAGAATTCCAAAATAAAATACTGTACTGTGTGTCTATAACAGTGAGCTCATAATAGGGCAACTCTATCAATATCAAAATGCCACTTAAATAGTTGAGCTAGTTTCAAACTAGATTTTGATTTTCTTTCTCTCTTCCTTACTCCCATTCTTTTTCTTTCTCTTTTTCTTCCTCTCTTTTTTCTATCTGTTTCTCTCTCTTCCTCTCTTCCTCTCTCTCTCCTTCCCTCTCACTCTTTCCCTCTCAGCTTCTGGGCAGGTTTGGAAAACTCTGAGTTGATGATGATTTTTAAGTGAGCGATTGCTCACTGCTCAGCTTAGAGGGAACTATGATCCCAACGGCCGATTAGGTCCCACAGAGTTGGCCTTCTCTGGGTCCCGTCGACTAAACAATGTCGGTTGGTGGGGCCCAGAGGAAGAGCCTTCTCTGTGGCGGCCCCGGCCCTCTGGAATCAACTCCCTCCAGAGATTCGAACAGCCTCCACCCTCCTCACCTTCCGTAAAATGCTGAAGATTCACCTCTGTCGCCAGGCGTGGGGATGACTACCCCCCCCCTTCGTTGTGTTTTCTGAACCCTGTTGTATGATGAAGTGGGTTGAATGTGTACAATTGTGTAGTTGGTGATTTTATGATACTGGTTATGTTTATTAATGTTTTTAAATTGACTTTTAAATTTTATTATTAGATTTGTAATGTATTGTATTATTGTTACGTTGTGAGCTGCCCCGAGTCTTCGGAGAGGGGCGGCATACGAATCAAATAAATTATTATTATTATTATTATTATTATTATTATTATTATTATTATTATTTATTTATTTATTTATTTATTTATTTATTTATTTATTTATTTATTCTGTCGAGCTCTCTGGTAGAATCCTCCCAAAAATGCACAGATACAATTTCAGACACACACACGTTTGAAAATTCAAAACAATGTTCTTTATAATAAAAATTCACTTAAACCAAGCCCTCTTTTGGGATAGCAAAGAGCACTCGTCTCCAAACAAACTGGTAATTTGTACAAGTCCCTTATCAGTTCTGTGATACTTAGCTTGCAGCTGTGAGGCAATTCACAGTCCTTCTTTTTTCACAAAGTGAAACACATTTTGCCCTGGTTTAGTTTCAAAGCGGGGAAAAATCAGCACACAAAAGGTCAAAAACAGTAAAGCAGTCACGAAACACAATGATCAGATAATCCTCCACAATGGCCAAACCCGCAGGCTGCTCTTTATAGCAGCCTCACTAATTACCACAGCCCCACCCAACCACAGGTGGCCTCATTTTCTTTGATAATAATCTCTCAGTTGTTGTCTATGCATCACTCTCCGCATGCGTGGCTGTATCATTAACTCTTGTTCTGAATCCAAGGAGGAGCTAGATAATTGATCTCCTTTTGAGCTGTCTGCCACACTCTCCTCCTCCCTGTCACTCATGTCTTCTTGGTCAGAGGAGCCTTCATCATCAGATTCCACCGGGGGCAAAACAGGCCTGCAGCATGTGGATGTCTCCCCCACATCCACAGTCCTTGGGGCAGGAGCTGGGCCAGAGCTAACCACAACAACAACAACAACAATAATAATAATAATAATAATAATAATTATTATTATTATTATTATTATTTCTTCTGATGAGGGAGGTCTTGTGCAGCTGATGGTGTGGTATTAAAGAAGTTTATGAGATTGGGATTGGAATGCTGTACACATCCTTTTCGCAGATCTTGAGATCTTCCTGTGTGTGACCCTGAACTTTTCTATTCCCAAATTAGACCATTGGAAAATAATATTGTCAATGATATGGTGCCCTTCTTCATCTTTTTCTGCCCTCTTAAATTGTGGCGGCGTGGTAGATAAATTTATGCCATACATGGATGAAGGCAACACATTTGGAATACAGAGTATTAATACTTAATAAATGCATCATCTATAATAAATAGCAAGTAGCCTCCCCCCACTAGGAACACCAACTGTTTATGAATACCAATGTGAAACAACAGTTTTAAAAGGATTGCCTTAACAAAGTCCTTTCAAGCTGAAAAGCTTAATGGGACAACACAAGATGGAGCTTCAAACCACCAGTTAAGTACATTGATCTTCATTATTCTTCTACTATGCCTTATATTCAGTGGAAAGCAGGTTGGGCAGGAAGTGGATTTTTTTGCAAAATCCCTACAAAATGTGTCAGAAATATAGTACAGCAGTTCCAGGCTGGGTTAGCTAAAATTATACTATTTGACAGATATAGTACACAAGCAACAAATTGGTGCTGCAACAAAGGAAGATGGATGTGGGAGTGCAAACAAAAAATTGTTGGAGCTCAGACACATACAAGTCTATGACTGTTCTCCTCATCTACTTTACTGCTCCTGGTTCATCCCCAGGGTTCTGCCTCCAACCATTCGGCCACTGACTTTTCTCCTTGGCTGAAACAGTCCCAGTCATTTTGAAATTTCTTAGTGAGCACTTAGAAGGCAAAAGGCACATATGTGGAAAATTTCAAGTTTGTAGGTTTTACGGTTCTGGAGATTTTGTGATTAATGTGTGAGTTGTTTTCACTTATAGATAGATAGATAGATAGATAGATAGATAGATAGATAGATAGATAGATAGATAGATAGATAGATAGATAGATGATAGATAGATAGATAGATGATAGATAGATAGATAGATGATAGATAGATAGATAGATGATAGATAGATAGATAGATAGATAGATAGATAGATAGATAGATGATAGAGATAGATAGATAGATAGATAGATAGATAGATAGATGATAGATAGATAGATAGATAGATAGATGATAGATAGATGATAGATAGATAGATAGATAGATAGATAGATAGATAGATAGATAATGGAATATGCATATTCCATTAATTAATTTCTATTGATGGTGGCGTCTAATCAATTACTATACATAGAATTTGGAATATAGAATTTTATAACCAAAATATATGGAAAGTATAAAGATATGCAAACACTTTGAACAAGTCACTGGACAGCCTAACTATAATATACAGGGTGTCCCAAAAATGTATGCACATTTTAAATAATTATAAACTTGGTGTTTATTATAATTTTATTATTTCAAAAATGTAAAAATATTTACAAGTATCATTTTATTGTTTTTTATTGCTTTATTGCTTTATTGTTTTTATTTGTTTTCTAAGGTTAGTCTGGTTGTACAGGGATTGAATTTGCAAAATAAACACAAGCAGTTTAATTATTGGCTATTTACAATTATTTAAAATTAGTTAAAGTGCAGTAAAAAAACCCCAATAAAATAAAATGACATTTGTAAATATTTTTACCTATATTGAGGGGGGGAAAGTACTATTAATCTCATGACAGCTCAATGCAAAAAGAATAATGTACATATTCCGCACTCCAAGGAAGAATAGGATAACTTACTTGTCACTAGTTTTATACATGCTCAATGTTTGAAGTCACAATGGGAATATAAGAATTTTCCAAGTGTCTCTCAAGGTAGAAGCATTGATGACGATCCAATATTCCCTCTCCCATTTTAAAATTGGGGTCAGGACTAAGTAGAAAAGCACTATATTCTGCCTTTTTCCCGGAGCATAGTATCTCTCAGCATCAGAGGTCTTCAAACTTGGCAACTTTAAGACTTGTGGACTTCAACTTTCAGAATTCTGGGAGTTTAATTCTACAAGTCTTAAAGTTGCCAAGTTTGGGGACCCCTACTCAGCACGGTCAAAGTCCAGAGATGTTCTTGTCTTTAGTAATAAGCAACCCCCAATCCTCTAAAATTCCTGTGGAGGATCTAAGTCAATCGCCTAATTGAATTACAGGTTCTCCAGCGCAGTTTCATAGGAAATAAATAAATAATCTTTTGAAAAGTATCAATCCCCTTTATCCGTTTTAAGCTTTCTTAGGTCACCTTTTATTAAGCCTTTTGCCAAACATTTCTTATTCTTTAAATCTTCTTTTAATTTTATAATCCCCCAAAAAAGAAACTCAGCAAGGGGTATTCTTATCTGCTGTAAAAGAAAATCTCTCTCACTCTGTAGAATAATTAATATACCAATCGGAGTTAAGAAATGAAGCTTGGTTGGTCTTAATGTTTATAAAGGCTAAACTGCAACTGTGAGCCTAGATGGAATCTTAAGTCTCTCAGTCATTCTTGTCACATTTCTTAAGTTAATCACTGCAGTTGTTTAAGTAATAACACCGTTGTTTAAACGAATCTGGTTTCTTCATTGACTTTGCTTGTCAGAAGGTTTGCAAAAGGTGATCCCATGACCCTGGGATACTATTTATTTTATTTATTTATTCATTTGTCCAATGCACAAATGCATAGGAAGAAAAATAGACATGTAGTAATATATATAAGGGTAAAGTGAACTTAGAGGAGAGGATATATGAAAGAAAGAAAATATATAGGATAAGTGAGAGAAAGGAAAGACAATTGGACAGGGGACGAAAGGCAAACCAGTGCACTTATGTACGCCCTTTAATGGCCTCTTAGGAACCTGGGGAGGTCAATCGTGGAGAGTCTAAGGGAGAAATGTTGGGGGTTAGGGGTTGACACAATTGAGTCCGGCAATGAGTTCCACGCTTCGACAACTCGATTGTTGAAATCATATTTTTTACAGTCAAGTTTGGAGCACTTAATGTTAAGTTTGAATCTGTTGCGTGCTCTTGTGTTGTTGCGGTTGAAGCTGAAGTAGTCATTGACTGGTAGGACGTTGCAGCATATGATCTTGTGGGCAATACTCAAATCGTGTTTTAGGCGCCATAGTTCTAGGCTTTCTAGGCCCAGGATTGTTAGTCTATTTTCGTAGGATATTCTGTTTCGAGTGGAGGAGTGAAAGGCTCTTCTGGTGAAATATCTTTGGACATTTTCAAGGGTGTTGATGTCTGAGATGTGGTATGGGTTCCAGACAGATGAGCAGTCGTCTAGGATGGGTCTTGCAAAAGTTTTGTAGGCTCTTGTGAGTAGTGTGAGATTGCCTGAGTAATCCTAAATGTGAATCAGTTGCCAAGTATCTGGATTTTGGTTATGGGATGCTGCAACGGTCATAAGAGTGAAAAATGATCAAAAGTCTTTTTTTCAGTTGTAACTTTGAATAGTCACTAAATGAACTGTTGTAAGTCAAGGACTACTATTAGAAATTGAATGCAAATCTATCGAGCAGTATAGGGTATGGAAAAGAACAAACAGAATGAAATGACTACTTGCCAGTTTTATCTTCCAGATAAACCAGACAGGAAACAGGGCTAGATGAATTCATTCTGTTCTATTTGTTATTTAAGGCCACATTAGCAGAATCCTCCAAGTGTAACAGTGCAAACTTTCCACCATCACTTTTAATCACCTGAACAATTAGAGCCAGTCCCTCCTAATCTTTCTTTGACCTTTCCATTGGGGGTTTCTGCCTCTCTTCTCTGATTATTTCCTCACCTCTTTCTTCAAGGTCATTCACACATTCCATCAGCTAGTCTGGCATTTGGATTTCTTCAGTACAGCTTTTAAAATAATAATAGATGTTGCACCTAAAAAAGTCAGCATAGCAGCGAGAATGTAGGCTTTCTCTGTTTGGTAACTATCTTGGGATGGACAGATAAGTAAGTTCTGCTGTCTAAACAATAATTAATTTCTGGTGCCTCCTATTCTTTCTGCCTGCCCCACCAAATTTAATTGTTGTGCCCCAGCTATGGACCACAAAGAATACAGAACACATGAAATCTGTACAAACTTTAATTAAGGACTACTAATTAGCTTTCTTAGTAATCATCAAACACAAATGCAGTTTAAAGCAGTCTTTTCTGAACGCCGGCTTTTAATTTAACTTCATTAACAGCCAGCACAAGTCCATGAAAAAATAACTCAATTCTGAGTAAACAGTCTTGTAGATAACAGCAATTATTATTATTATTATTATTATTATTATTATTATTATTATTATTATTATTATTATTATTATTTAGATTTTTATGCCGCCCCTCTCCGAAGACTGGGAGTGGCTCACTACATGCAATATACAGAGTACAAATCCAATATTAAAAACAGTATTTAAGCAATCTTATGGTGGTTGGCAAAATGCCCAGAAGCAATTCGCAGGAAAAATTCCAAAAGAGAACAAGAGCTGATCAGACCTTTATGGAGTCAAGACATGAAGGAATATGAACAAATGTTGTTTTCTGCAAATTGGCTCCTTCATCTTCATCTCTAGGGGAGTGGCCAACTCGCCCCAAGCCTTACTCCCAAGAAGGCCTCCTCCTGAGGAACCATTCCTGCCTTTTGGCAGCTCTGCATCCGTGCGTGTCTGTGTGTGCGTCCCCTCATGCAATTTTGCTTCCATGCATGTGCAGGAAGCAAAAACAAGCTGAAATCTTGCAAGGGAATATTTGACAAGATTGTCTGCAACTGTGCAACAACTCCAAGCTAGGTCCTCACTTGACCCGTCCTTCCAGCTCATCTGGCAGTTTCCCAACATCAATGATTCGTTTTGGATGCAGAAGCTTTAAATGATTTTAAAATAAAAATGCAGAACTTTTTTTTTTAGATAAATAGCTAAATAGCTGAACAAAAATATCAGCTGTTCTTTAAGACTTCAAGATACCATACAGCAGGGGCAGATTGCTGTTACTGATCGCTACCCGTGCGCTGTGCACGCAGATTGAGTCATTTCACATGTATACATCCCCAGCATGATTTTGCTTCTGTGCACAAAACAAAAACATGGCAAAATCTTGTGATATGGAAGTAAGCCAGGTTGGGTGGGAATTTCAATCCTTTCACATATTTTTTTATAAAAAACTCATGTTTCATTTGCAGGTTTCTTATAGTCCTTTCACATCTTGTAATGCATGTGGGATTATAATTGGGGAGTGATGGTCTCTCAAAAAATCCAGGCCCATGAAAAATTTTAAAATTAACAGCTTGAATTGGACTTGGAAGCAAGTCACAGAGCAGAGGTGTAACATGTGCCATTCAGCCAGGGGTTGCTACTTCGACTACTACAACGCTCTCTACATGGGGCTACCTCTGAAGAGTGTTCAGAAACTCCAGATCATGCAGAACGTGGCCACATGAGCAGTCATGGGTATTCCAAGATACACCCATGTTTCGTCAACAGTCTGTGGCATGCATTGGTTGCCGATTAGTTTCCGGACACAATTCAAAGTGTTGATGATGACTTATAAAGCCCTACATGGCATCCGACCAGAATACTTACAGGACCACCTTCTGCTGCATAAATCCCAGCGGTCGATCAGGTCCCACAGAGTTGACCTTCTCCAGGTCTTGTCGACCAAACAATGTTGTCTGGCGGGGCCTAGGGGAAGAGCCTTCTCTCTGGCAGCTTCAGCCCTCTGGAATCAACTCCCCCTGGAGATTCAAACTGCTCCCACCCTCCTTGCCTTTCACAAGAGCTTGAATACCTATCTATGCCGCCAGGCTGCAAACTTTTTTACTACCACACTGTGCACGTGGGTTATTTTGTGGGTGTGGCTTGCCAGCCATGTGACCAGGTAGTAGTGACTTGATTATCATGTGACCAGGAAGTGGCTTAAAGGTCATGTGACTGGCTTAAAGGTGTCCAACTTAACGTCACTCACATCAAGGCATGGGGCAACTAACGTATCTCCCTTTTCTGACCATTAAACCTATGAGTGGGTATGATTGTGTAGTATCGATTGTTTTTAAGATAATGGGTTTTAGCTACAGTTTTAATTATTAGATTTGTTTTTGTATTGTTTTATTGTTGTTATCAGCCGCCCCGAGTCTTCGGAGAGGGGCGGCATACAAATCTAATAAATTACTATTACTATTACTATTACTATTACCACTGCTACCAGTGCGATGCACATGCAGCTTCGAGTCGCCGGCATGCATGCGCATGTGTCCCAACATGCTTTTGCTTTTGTGCATGCACAGGAAGAAAAATCTCACAAGAGGATGCACACGTGTGCGAGAATTCGGTAATTTTTTTTGCTTCTGCATATGTGTAGAAGCAAATAATTGCTAAAGTTTTACATACGTGTCCTCTCATGAGATGTTGCTTCCTGCACATGCGCAGAAACAAAAAACCCCTGGGATGCGCCAGAGACATAGAGCTGTGCACAAAGCTCCATTTTTGCTACCGGTGCACAGTGTGGCCCATACTGGGGTAGCAACCTGAAACTGGTGCCATTCTAGAGGCATGCACAACTGTATATACTAGCACATTTTTTGCATCCTCTGAAGCTTCTGGATACTCTTCAAAGGCAGCCCAATGTAGAGCCCAAGGTATGGGTCATTGTGAGCAGAGCCTGCAGTGAAGGGAGGCTACCAAAGGATGAAGCAGTGATGTGAGACAGTCATTGGGCCTATCTCTGAATTTCACTGTACATGCAAGTGAAATGCAGGCATTGGGCCAGAATGCATCTGGAACCGCCTTCTACCGCATGAATCCCAGCGGCCGATAAGGTCCCACAGAGTTGGCCTTATCCGGGTCCCGTCGACCAAACAATGTCGTTTGGCGGGCCCCAGGGGAAGAACCTTCTCTGTGGCGGCCCCGGCCCTCTGCAACCAACTCCCCGCAGAGATTAGAATGGCCCCCACCCTCCTTGTCTTTCGCAAACTACTTAAGACCCACCTTTGTTGCCAGGCATGGGGGAGTTAAGTTATCCTTTCCCCCTAGGCCATTACAAGTTATGCATGGTATGTTTGTGTGTATGTTTTGTTTTTTATAATAAGGGTTTTTTAGTTGTTTTTATTAATTGGATTGTTCATGTTGTTTTACCACTGTTGTTAGCCGCCCCGAGTCTGCGGAGAGGGGCGGCATACAAATCCAATAAATAATAATAATAATAAAACAATAAAGGCTTATTACCCTCATTAGGGAAGTGCCACATTTGAATCCAAGACTCTTTTCAAGTCTTGTTTTGATGCCCTGGCTTCCCTTTTGACCATTTCCTTTTGGTCCTTGCAAAGACAGTATTCTGCTCTTATAAAAGTGATACTGTAGCAATACCTCCTTTCCCATTAGGTTTGCAAGTTGCTTCAGCAGTAGCCGTCATTCCAAATCCATTCACAGGCAGAGACCGGTTGGGACAGAACAGCTCCATCAACTACTTATTCTCTCCGTTCTCTCAGAATGATGAGCCCTGATTATGTTCCCAATACCCCTCTACGCTCATCAGAAACGAGCTCTGCTCATTCCAAATGCATTCATCTCTGGGTCGTGTCTTTTGTGCCTTGACTTTTTCTTCTAACATCCTCCCCTGCTGATGAAAGATGTCTCAGCTTTTCATCATCCCGCTTTCCATGATGGTGCGTGCGCTCCATCCTAGCGCATCTCTGTGTTGTCAGCAGGGGTGGTGAAGTCCACTGTGAAGTGATTTGCTTCAGCTCGTTTTTAAGGAAATTCCTCCTACCGACAGCAACAAACTTGCTTCACAACATAAATGCCTCTTTAGAGCTTCTGGAATCCCAGGAGACAGCGCCATCGGAATCCCCAGAGGGGGCGTGGCACTTGAAATATATTAATTTTTGACAGAGTGGTCCTGCAATTAACTCACACCATGATGTTATTTAACGTTGTGAGAACTTCTAAGCTTGCTTCTCATGAGAAAATGGCAAGGCTGATGCACTTAATGCAAAAGTGAATTTCAGTGTCTGTATACCCTGTGTTGCAATTTTAGATGATGTCCAAGCAACAAAGGTTTGTGCCTGGGACATGTGTGTGTGTGTGTGTGTGTCTTTCTCTTGCTGCTTTCAGACTTTAGGGATATTAAAGTTTGTTGCAAGATCAAAAACTAGAAGCACACACAGATAATTGATTCAGCTGGATTCATTAACTCTTTATAAACATAATAACAGATGAATTTACATTACCATAAGCAGAGTTCTTGTTCAATTAAACTCAAGCAGGAGAGTTAGTTTCATTTCAGCAAAGAGTTCAGAGAGAGAATGAGAGTGCGAAATGACTGAGCCACAGCCAGCCTTAAGATTAAGTTCTAGTTTCGATTCTCTGCACAGACTCAGAAGTGGTTAGCTCCATTGGCCGACTTAGTTGCTATACCTATTCATTGGCTAACCTTGTTAACATGGCTCTACCAGTTCATGAATATCTTAACCAGGGACTCTGGTGGGAGTTGAACAGAAAGTTCTCAGCTCACAGACCAGTCAACCTTCTTTTCTCCCTGATTTTTTTCTTGCTACTGATTTTCTGTGGTGATGTATGACTCTCATAACTGTTAGTGGTGCAATTCTATGTGGATTTTTTAAAATGTGGTTTGTATGATGACACTGGGGTCATATAAACTGATGCAAAAATTGGAGACGGGCATTTGTCCCTGAGTGATGCCATCAGAATTTAAAACCAATATTTTGGAAAAGACCAGAAATTTTTAGTGACCACCTGAAAGCTTAACAGATTTATGGTGGCATAAACTTCCATGCATGGGTCCTTTATTGCCATAAAATGTTTGTATGGGTTGTAATGTGCATGTATGCTTCATACACATGTGTATCAAGGAAAATAGAGTGGAATAGAGTAGAGTAGAGTAGAATAGAACAGAACAGAACAGAACAGAACAGAACAGAACAGAACAGAATAGAATAGAATAGAACAGAACAGAATAGAACAGAGTGGAGTGGAGTAGAACAGAACAGAACAGAATAGAATAGAATTATTTATTGGCCAAGTGTGATTGGACACACAAGGAATTTGTCATTGTTGCATATGCTCTCAGTGTACATAAAAGAAAAGATACATTTGTCAAGAATCATAAGGTACAACTCTTAATGATTGTCATAGTGTACAAATAAGCAATCAAATCATACTGGGAAAAAATCAATATAAATATAAACCACAAGCAACAAAGTTACATTATTATCTGAATGGTCTTCTTCAGGGTTTTTGGAGATTATGGAAAAAAGATGCCCCATTCTTGTATGAGACACTAAATATATCAATTGTTAAAAGTTCGTATGCACAATATAGAAGGAGACATAAATAAGCCTATTCTCCTTCATGGTTTTCATGAGAAATTTCTGTCTCTCGTTCACTCTCTTTCCCCCCTTCCGCTAATAGATGAGCTTTCTAGAAAATTGTTTCTGCTTCAGAAGAATCTAGTTGCCTGCAAAGACTCTGCACTCCTTTTCCAATCTCCTCCAAGGTAATTGGGTTATTGAACTGGAAGCAATTTGGCATTGAAAGACTGAAAAGTTAATAGTCAGGCACAACACAAGAAGGTTTTTTTCTTTAACAAAAAAAAATTGTTCAGAGAAAATATATTGAAATGTTACAGTAGAATTGTTTTCTTTCTTTTTTGAAAAAAAGTGTCAAATTCCATAATTGATGAGAAGAAGAAACATTCTGTAAATGCACTGAGCTTCTTTATGCTCTGCTAAATGTATAATAGTCCTGTAATGACAACTGAAAATTCAAACTGTTTGTATTTGAAAAGGTACAGTGCAGATCCATTAACTACTTTTCTTTTTAGAACAAGAAATGGATTTCAACTTTCCTACTTAAGTGTGATAAAATACTTCTCTTACAGTTATTGCAAATGTTGAGAGTTTTGTCAGGTAGGTCAGGAATGCTAAATTTATATAAGCCAACTGTCCCCAGTTCCTTCAGGTGGAAAATACCATAGTTATATGCTTGTCCTTCAGAAAGCAAACAGCATTATCTTGTATGTCACCATTGGTGATGTAAAAGGCAGCCATCGGAAGCCACTGCAAAGTTTTCTGGAAGACAAAAGCTTTAAAAACGAGAGAGTTGAAAATGTTCCATAAATCAGGATTTTGACGATGAGACAGATTACAAATACCTTATCAAATAACCATTGTAATATACAGTATACTGCTCAAAAAAATAGAACAGAATAGAACATAATTTTATTGGCCAAGTGTGATTGGACACACAAGGAATTTGTCTTGGTGCATATGCTCTCAGCGTACAAAAAGAATGAATGAATGAAATATTCTCATTGACTACTTTGTTCTGTACAAAGTTAAATGTGCACAACAGCAGGTGAAATAGATTGTCAATCAATGTTGTTTCCTAAGTGGACAGTTTGATTTCACAGAAGTTTGATTTACTTGGAGTTATATTGTGTTGTTTAAGTGTTCCCTTTATTGTTTTGAGCAGTGTATTAAAAAAAACCATTGAATTTGTTGGGACCTGAAACCTGAGGAATCTACATAATCATTTTGTCTTCCCCTCCCTTCCCTCCTCCATTATCCCAATTAAAGTCCTATATCATTTTAACTTCTGACAAAGGGAGCTGTAGTTCACAAAAACATATCCATTCTAATAGAATAATGTCTTAGTCTAAAATACCACCAGACTCCTTCTGATTCTGGACTGCCACAGAGCTCTCTCCCTACAAAGAAAACAGTCAGGATTACCTTTATTGGTCCTAGTGGGTGGAGTGGCTATTCCAGTTTGTGATGAAGTAATGCTACACAGTATGTCAATTGAAGAAGCACCATACTTAGAACTTTTCTTGACTTAATCTTTTATGTAAATTATGGGATATTAACAAGGCAACCACCAAGTATCAAGTCATAAAGTTTATATACTCACTTTGTTTTATCTGGGACGTATTTATTTCTATAGCAGAAATAGCATGTCAGTTAAGTGATTCTGTACAATTATAATACATTCCTTTGGTCCATTGATGAAATAGTAAAATATAAGCACAATTTTGAAGTTGTTGCATTTCTACAAGCTAACTTTGGTGAACTTAATCACAGTTGGCAGCTTTAACTGAATATTAAGGGTTCATAGTTCATACAACACATTGTTCTGTAAATTAACTATGCATGTTGGATTCACAACACATCCTAGGTGAAAATGTCGCTGGCTAGTTTTTCAGGCAGTGCTTATGCGAGCATAGCCATGGAATAGTTCAAACAAACAAAAACAAAATAAATCAGGAAAATTAGGAGGATTAAATCAATGACAGAGTTTTTAACCAGCTAGTGTAGCTTGGAGTCAATTCGAACACTTATAAAATGGCCTACTTTTTGTCTGGATATGCTGCTTACATCTTTAATGCACCAGAGAATAAGATATCATGAGCTACCTAAACTTAAAAGGACAGCTTTTCAGTGTGTTTGGTCTCCGATCAGAAGTGATTGGCTGCCCTACCTCCGAAGGCTGATTTGGCTCTGGCAATTTACTTCTGTCAGGCTTCAACTGACAGAAAGGCAGGACTGGAACCAATGAGATAAGTTCACAAGAATCTACAAAACTCTGCTGAGAATTTTTTTTTTAACTAAAAAGAAGTGAGGAAGGTCTAAGAATCCTATAGACTGCAAAGTGCTGAGAGAAAAACCTATTTATTGATTCAGCTTTCAAACACTTCTGCTCACTGCCCTTCCTGTCTGCTCCGCAGTCTCATGTTTTGGGCAAGAGGTCTTCTTGCTACGCTGTCCATAATTTTGTTAATGGCTAGAAGAGATATCAGGCTGAATTTATTCCCAGAACTCTAGTCTGAACAAATTAGCTCACACTAATACAATTCACAAAAGATGTTAAGCTATCTGCCAAACGAATCACCTTATGGCTTAACTGCAGAATGCATGACCTCAACCTCAAAAGACAGGTTGCTTTCTCTATTGCTCTTTTTTCCTTTTTCTCGCTAGATTCAGCATTTTCCTTTTGAACTTACCCTTTGTTAGAAGTCACAGAGCTGCAGAAAGGCAAAGTTAGAAGGGATCTTGCACAGCATGGAGTCCACTTCTCAAAAACTAGAAATGCAAGAATTATTTAGAGATAACCATCCAGATTCGGTCTAAACATGTCCAACAATGGAGACTCCACTCCAATAGCCACTGTAATCTACCTCATGGCTGAATACTTTGCCCTCTTAGGATTTTTTCTCCTGATGGTCAAGCAAACTTATAATTAGGCTCTACTGTTTCTTATCCTGCCGTCTAGAATAACTGCCCAGATGCTGCGGCCTAGAGGTGGAGGTCGTGGCTCACAATGAGGAGGTAGTGAGTTCAATCCTAGGTAGGGGCAGATTAGAGTCTCCTGCTTGAGTGGCAGAGTAGGGTGGATTAGATGACCCACAAGGTCCCTTCCAACTCTGTTAAATACCATGTATCTAACTCTGAAGTATTTTGTCCTATCTTCTCCCTCAGACTTGGGCAAGGGACAGCCTGCGGGCCGCATCCGGCCCACCCTCTGTCTGTGACCAGCCCGCCCACTATCCATGACCGGTCCGCAGAAGTCAGGGTCCACTCCAGTGCGAGAATGAAAGAGCTCACCGTGTCTGCCGGGACTCCTCCGGTTCCTGCTTTCCTGATGAATCATGAGGAAAGCAGGAACCGGAGGAGTCCCAGCAGACACAGTGAGCAGACCCCGACCTCCCACCGAGAGTGGCTGAGCACAGAAACCACACAAACACTCCAGCGCAATGACTGTGGTACACCGTGTTGCCGTAAAGCAAACAATTAGGGGTCTGTAGAGTGGGTCTGGGTATTTAGGTCAGGCCAGGGTCTGGGTCTTTACAGTATTGGCTAGAACTGAGTTAATTATATTAGTCCGGCCCTCTAAAACCATCCCAATTTCTCATGTGGCCCCATGGCAAAATTAATTGTCCACTCCTGCTCTACCTTGTAGTATGTTACTCCTGTCAGCTTAGTTAGCCAGATGAAGTCAGCAAACCATCGGAAAGCTTTTTTGCTCACATGGTGCCATGCTCTTCCATCGGCTGTTCTGTACAGCAAGTATAAAAATATACCATTGACTGAGAGACTCTGTTCCTGTGGGTCAGGAGAGACGGAGACCATTGGTCACATACCAACTTCGATGTTCCTTTAACAGAGAAATTCGAGGAAAAAAATATTCCTCCAATAATTGCTAGGTATCCTGGCCTTTCCAATATTGCTCATCTCCAGTGGCTGCTTAAGAATGAACAATCCATAACTACAGTGCAGGTGTACAGATTTGGTGCTGTATAGATTATGCACAGAAACAATGGGGATTCATTGAAAACATGTGTCTAATCCACCATAGCTATTTTATACAACAAATATGGCAACCCATATTTGTTGCCCTGCTTATTCCTTTCTCTTTTAGTATGAAACTGATTACGTGCCACACAGTTTATGGATTGTAATTTTAGAATGATTAGACCATGTATAATTGACAGACTGGATTTTATCATACGTTTTAGCTGTTGTTTATTATTTTATGCTAATGTTTTTAATTGTATATTTATTGAGTGTTTTTATTTGTTCTGGCCTCTCGTCTATGATTGTAATAAATCAACTGTAATAAATCAAAGCACCTGAGGGTAGGACAAGAAGCAATAGATGGAAACTAATCAAGGAGAGAAGCAACTTAGAACTAAGGAGAAAATTCCTGAAAGTTAGAACAATTGATCAGTGGAACGGCTTGCCTCCAGAAGTTGTGAATGCTCAAACATTGGAAGTTTTTAAGAAGAGATTTGATAACCATTTTTCTGAAGTGTAGGGTCTCCTACCCAATAATAATAATAATAATAATAATAATAATAATAATAATTATTATTATTATTATTTATATTTGTAATAATCAAATAAGCAACAAGCAGGGGGTTGGACTAGAAGACCTCCAAGGTCCCTTCCAACTCTTTTATTATTATTATTAAATACCTTGCAGTATGCTTCAGACTAAACATACTCAGCATTTCCATATTTTGCATTAGTTCTAGGCTTTGTATCATCTGGGTGGCCCTTCGTTTGTCATTGTCTTTATTAAAGCCTTTGCATAGATCTGTACAGCTGCAGACTACAGAGAAGTGCCTCTGTATAAACTTTGAACAGATGCTCTGTGGTCATATATCAAGTAATGAAGTCACAATGTCTACTCTGAGGTAAATTCTCTCGAGCAACATTTAGTCCCAGGTTATTCATCTTCTTGGCAGCAATTTCATCACCTGCAATTTCCTCCTGGTTTGATTTGATATTTATTGGTTTTTATTGATTCACATAGCGCTAAATCTTAGAGGCAAAAAGTGAGTTTGGTGACATCTGAAAGGCGAACACATTCACAATTGCATAAACTTTAATGATTAGAGCCCATTTCATCACAAGCGTGAAAGCATCAGATGGCAGGTATAGTCTCTTACCCATGGACTTGGGTATTGACCAAAATGTAATAAAATATAAACTAGAATTTGTTGTCGTCTTAAGCAATCCTCTTAAAGGGGGGGGGGGAGAAATAGGGGTAGATAATCAGCAATATTGGAAGCTGTTGAATATGTAAATAGTTGAATGCAAATAGTTTGAATTTGAATATTTGAAATTGATTGGTTGTTCTGTTTGAGCGGGAGAATTGTGTAACTGTCAACCCTGTCATGGGCGAGGAAAAAAGAGTATAAATACAGGAACCCAAGCGCTGCTTGCAGTTCATACCTGAATACTTAGTAGCAGCTTGGAGACAATGTTATTGCAGACCGCAGAGAATAAAGTGGTTAACCCTTGAGCGTCTGAAGCTCGTTTATTTCAGGAACTTTGCTCAAGTCATGTTACAGGTGAAAACAAAAATGCCATATCCTTATCCCAGACAGTTTTGGAGATTTCCCTTCCCCTAAAGGCCTACATAGAGGTCCCTCCTGCTAAATGCTGGAAATGAATATGTAATAATCAACGATGTTAAGAAAGGAAGGAGAAGGAGAATTCTTTGGAACCTGCAGGTCAGTGGCTTCCTAGGTTTACGGGGTGGGCTGTTGGGGCTTCACAGAGGTTCATGAGAAAGTCTCGCTATGATTCTGTGCAGTTTGGAGAACCCCCAAATTCCACTCCTGGGTGGCCCTGCCCACCCTACCTCACCCGGCAGTCCCCACGTGGCCTGTTTTGGATTCAGATGAGTGCAGGGTGCACACAGAGACTCAGGGATGGTGGGAAACAGGCCTAACAGAAGTTTGGGAAGGCTGGGAACAGGCCCATTTCTGGCCTCCAGAAGGTCTCCGGAACCTGGGGAGACCATTTTTGCTCTCCCAGAGGCTTGAGGAAAGCCTCCGGGGCCCAAGAAAGGAAAGAATGCCCTGGCCGCACTGTGCTGCAGGAGGCCACTAGGCCACGCCCACTATGGCCACAGCCAACCAGCAACCGGGGAGAGAACCCTTTACTAAAAATTTTGAAGCCCACCCCTGCTAAGGCACACATAAAAAATTGGGGCAGTGTTTTTCTCAACCGTGACAACTTGAAGACATATGGACTTCTACTTCCAGAAGTTTCCAGCCAGAAGGAATACTGGGAGATGAATTTCACATATCTTCAGGTGGCCAAAGTTGAGAAACATTGCTTGAGGAGAGCAGTCACAGAGGACTTTTAAAATAAAAAATGACAAAGGCTGTTTTCATTAAAAATGGTGATCGCCTTAGAGGTCTGGCCTGTGGGAAGCTGTGGTGGATTGCTGCCATTCCGGACTGGTTCTCACGTACCAGTGGTGGAAATTTCCTATCTGACAAGACTGTCCATGGCCCTGAACTGGTTCTCTGGTTGTCGTGGCTGGCAAAGAAGCCTCTACACCAGAGGTCTTCAAACTTGGCAACTTTAAGACTTGTGGACTTCAACTCCCAGAATTCTCCAGCCAAGTTTGAGGACCCCTGCCCTACACATTCATGATGTGTCAGGGCGCATACATGAGCCATAGTGGGCTGCATCCGGTATGGTCAGGTGCGCAGTCCTGGTTGGGAAAATGGAGCTGTGCACATAGCTCCAGCAGGTGGGCATGCGCGTCGGTGCGAGATTCAGCTTTTTCACATGTGATGGAAGCCAAATCTCATGCGAGGATGCTCATGTGAGAGAGATTTCACCAATTTTCAGCATTTTATTGCTTCTGTGCATGTGCAGAAATCACCAAAAAACAGCAAAATCTCATGCGCAAGAGCAACATGGTACAAGATTTAGCCTCTGTGCCTGCGCAGGAAGTTGGGAGTGCAACAGTAGTGCTGGCGACAGTCAGCCTTTCCCTGGTATGAGCCAAGCGAGCATGCACATACATGCAATTCCATTGCAATGCCAACCAGTAGGCAATAATAATAATAATAATAATAATAATAATAATAATAATAATAATAATAATAATAATAAGCATTGCATGGACAGTTCTTGGCAAAGATTGAAGGCAAAGTGTATAAAGAAAAGACCTGGTCATGGCTTACAAGTGGAACACTAAAAAAGGAGACAGAAGGACTAAAACTGGCGGCACAAGAACAGGCCATTAGAACAAATGCTGTCAAAGCCAGAATTGAAAAATCAACAGACGATCCAAAGTGCAGACTCTGTAAAGAAACAGATGAAACAATTGATTACATACTCAGCTGCTGCAAAAAGATCGTACAGACTGACTACAAGCATAGACATGATGCTGTGGCAGAGATGATCCACTGGAACTTGTGCCGGAACTACCATTTACCAGTGGCAAAGAACTGGTGGGATCATAAGCCTGAAAAAGTGGTCGAAAATGAGCAAAACTACTGTGGGACTTCCGACTTCAGACTGACCGAATTCTGAAGCATAACACACCAGACATTGTGATCGTGGAGAAAAAGAAAGTATGGATCATTGACATCGCAATCCCAGGGGACAGCAGAATTGAGGAGAAGCAGCTTGAGAAATTAGTGAAATACGAAGATCTAAAAATCGAGCTGCAACGACTCTGGCATAAGCCAGTGAAAGTGGTCCCAGTGGTACTTGGCACGCTGGGCGCAGTGCCAAAGGATCTCAGTGGACATTTGAAAACCATCGGAATTGACAAAATCTCCATCTGTCAATTGCAAAAGGCCGCTTTACTGGGATCGGCAAACATAATTCGCCGCTACATCACGCAGTCCTAGGTGCTTGGGAAGCGCCCAACTGGTGATGAAATACGAAATCCAGCATAGTGATCTCGTTTGCTGTGTTGTACTGACATAATAATAATAATAATAATAATAATAATAATAATAATAATAATAATAATAATTTTTTAGATTTGTATGCCGCACCTCTCCGAGGACTTGGAGCACCTCACAACAATAATACAACATGTACAAATCTAATGATAAAAAGCAATTTAAAACCCATTATTATAAAAAAGAAAACCATCACACAGCCTAACAAACCATACATAAAACCATAGTAGCTGGGGGTATATTAATTTCCCCATGCCTGGCGAAATAGGTGGGCCTTCAGGAGTTTGCAAAAGGCAAGGAGGGTGGGGGCAGTCCTATTCTCTGGTGGAGTTGATTCCAGAGGGCTGGGTCACCACAGAGAAGGCTCTTCCCCTGGGTCCCACCAGACAGCATTGTTTAGTCGATGGGACCTGGAGAAGGCCAACTCTGTGGGACCCAATTGGTCACTGCAATTCGTGTGGCAGAAGGCGGTCCCGAAGGTATTCTGGTCCGATGCCATGTAGGGCTTTATAGGTCATAACCAACACTTTGAATTATGACCAGAAACTGATCGGCAGCCAGTGGAACCCACCCTTGTCTGGAAGGTAACATCCTACCCTTCATTTGTTTCTGCCACAAAGATTCAGGTTCCTTTTATTTATGTATAAAGGCAATGACAGCAACCTAATTCTCAAAACATTTATAAGGGACCACGAAGGATTTCTGAAAAGCTTTAAATCAAATCTGGCAAGCAGCATAGTTCACAGCTGTCCAGATAAGTGCATATGACTTCCCCTCCCTCTCTCTGTTTGATAATATCTTAAACTACAGTATACCTTTGGAGGGAAAATTTACTAAAAAGACAGTGACTGAAAGAAGAATAAACTTTGCCGTAACCTCTTCTGGGATGAAATTTCTTTCCAAGATTTATTCTTTAGAGAGAGACATATGCATAATTCTTTAGAAAGCTGACTCACTGGAATATGAGAGCACTCTCAACAATTATTCTAAGTCTGCTTTTCTACATGCTATGCAATTTTTTTTTCAATTTAGCAGTTTAATGTCCTTTTTTTTAAATGAAAGAAGTTTGATGATTTTTAATTATTTACTTCAAACGGGATTGGTAGGAGGACCAAAGCTAAGATGACTTCAAAGCTTCTACAAGAAAGTGAAAGTCCTGAGTTGGCGCAACAAAGAAGTAAATAATAGGGACATGAAGGATGCTGAGACATGAAGATAGAGGTCAGATTGATTTTGCTGTGCTTGGTTTCCTAACAAGAAATAAATAACTTTGGCAGAAATCAGATTGAAAGCTCTCGGAAGTTTAGTAAAGAAAGCCTGAACTTCAGAATTGCTGTTAAAAAAGCCTAGTCTAGGAAAATATCTTAAATAAAATAATTGCTTTAATTTTGAAAGAACCATTCACTCCAGACTGGTTGTCAGGGCGAAGCCATCATGTGGAGCATAGTTCCCTCTAAGCTGAGCAGTGAGCAATCGCTCACTTAAAAATCATCATCAACTCAGAGTTTTCCAAACCTGCCCAGAAGCCGAGAGGGAAAGAGTGAGAGGGAAGGAGAGAGAGAGGAAGAGAGGAAGAGAGAGAAACAGATAGAAAAAAGAGAGGAAGGAAAAGAGAAAGAAAAAGAATGGGAGTAAGGAAGAGAGAAAGAAAATCAAAATCTAGTTTGAAACTAGCTCAACTATTTAAGTGGCATTTTGATATTGATAGAGTTGCCCTATTATGAGCTCACTGTTATAGACACACAGTACAGTATTTTATTTTGAAATTCTCTGAGGCAAAACAGGGTGGGTTTTTTATTTATTTGTTTGTTTGTTTGTTTATTTATTTATTATTTCTGTGCCGCCCAGTCCCGAAGGGACTGCCGCTCAGACACTATACTTTTCCGCCCCCCCCCCAAAAAAAAAAATTAGAGGGAACACTGATGTGGAGTTAGAGACTTTGGCCTGCCACAGTAAACATAAGAACATAAGAAGAGCCATGCTGAATCAGGCCAAAGCCCATTGAGTCCAGCATTCTGTGTCACACAGTGGCCCACCAATTGTACATGGGGATCTTGAGCAGAAAGAGAAGGCAAAGCCCTCCCTTTCCCTTGACCCCCAACAAATGGTACTCAAGGGAATCCTGCCTGCCTTAACCAGCATAGAGGCGGCACATGGACATCCGTTTCAATAACCACCGATACACTTGGCATCCATGAATCTGTCTAATCCTGCTTTGAAGCTATCAAGGCTGACAGCTGTCACGACCTCTTCTGGAAGTGAATTCCATAAACCAACGACCCTCGGGGTGAAGAAATATTTCCCTTTATTTGTCCTCACTTTCTTACCTATGAGCTTCAGGGAGTGCTCCCTCGTCCTAGTATTGTGTGATAGAGAAAATAATTTTTCTCTATCCACCTTTTCTCTCCCATGCATGATTTTATACACTTCGATCAAGTCACCCCTTAAACACCGTCTTTCAAGGCTGAAGAGACCAAGGCGTTGTAACCTGGTTTCATAAGGTGCTCCATTTCCTTGATCAGAATAGTAGAATAGTATTAGGGGGACTGGGAGGGATGGTTGCATGAGAAGGAAAGTTACTATCCACAACAAACTGAGTCCTTTGGGATTGGGTGGCATAGAAATCAAGTGAATGAATGAATGAATGAATCAATGAATGAATGAATAAATAAATGAATCAATGAATGAATCAATGAATGAATTTCTTTCTTAGAGTCCAAGGTCATCTTTTGTTCTGCAGCCACAGATGTAAGGAGGTGGTTGGTGAAATCCCTGCACTCAGACAATGATGAACTTGTGGGCGTGGGGATGAGGAATGAACCTTAACCTTAGTTGGAAACTTGAAGGAAGTTAGTTTCGGGATTGGCAACGGTGTGACCAACATGGCTCTGTTAATAAATCAAACCTTGGATGAGATAATTGGATTGGAATCTGTTTTATTTCCCAGATGCTATTTGGGGCGCTGACATTGGTGATGTTAGACCAAGTATATTTTGATGTGTGATGAGAAAAAGAAATCCAAAAATATAGTCTTTTCATCCTCATGGATTCAATGATATAGGGCCAAAGATAGCAAAACCTTAGCTCTTCAAGATTTTACTGATAATCTTCATCAGTCAATCAGTAGGTACTCTAAGAATTTACATCTGTCAATCCCTCCCTGTCCCAAACTCTGGGAACCAGAACTCTGAAGAATTGCTCCTCCTTGCATGTCTGTTGTTCCTGCCATACCTCCTGAAATGTTTTCTTGTCTACCAAAATAAAACCTAAATAAATGGGGATCGTTGACTGCAGAAATGGTGCCTGTTGATATTCAAGTTCATATGCATCTCTACAGTTCAGCAGACCTGCAGCCATTATTTTCTTCTTAATCTAATAGCTAAATTAGATCAAGGTAACATGCTGTTAGATGTGTGCTATGATGTTGCTTTTGACATTACTGTGATAATTTTAGATTATGTTCATTTTTCAGTTGTTATGTTTTTAATGTTTTTATGAATGTATACTGTTGGGTTGCTACCAGTTTGCCTCAATTTTGGTGAACTGGCAGCGGTGGTGGCAAGTGGTTCCACCCACCCACCAAGATGTCATCACATATAATCTGCATATGTGCAGAAGTTTCTGTGCATGCGTGCAAATATCTCCAAAACAGTAGCAAAGGTAAATAAAACCCATTACTAATGTAAACCACCACGAATTATATGAATTCGGCAGTATCTACAAAAAACAAATAAATGTAGTCATATTGGGAAGAGAAATTAACCTTTTCCTCCAGAAATTGTTCTTAATTTCTATGATAGCCGTTGGTTGCACATTTAATGGAAAGCGAACATTGTAAGCAGTGATGGGCTGCCAAAATTTTTACTGGCACGCTGTGGACGTGGCTTAATTTGTGGGTGTGGCTTGATGGTCATGTGACCAGGTAGGAGTGGCTTGACAGCCATGTGACCAGGTGGGAGTGGCTTGACAATCATGTAATTGGGGATGGCTTAAAGGTCATGTGACCGAGTGGAAATGGCTTACTGACCAAGATGAGTTTTTAAATAGGTGCTTGGACTCTTTTTCAGTTGATTAAGTCACATTATTTGAATAGCCATAAAAAGGACAAATGATAGACAGCATTATTTGTTGAAGAGTACAGTATCATTTTAAAGTTTTGTACTGAACGAACAAGGTTCAGTATGATAACAGATTAGGCAAGTAGCTCAATTTTCTTTAATTACTATAAAAGTTCAGTTCTAGATGATGATTAAAATGATTAAAGCGTTTATGGGTAAAAACATACTACTTAACTATTTCCTATTTAATTTCCTAAGTAATTAAGGATCATTATTTTCCTAAGTAATTAAGGATCATATTAAAGTACTAGAGAAGGAAGCATAATAAAAAAACTATTAAGTATTCAATAAGTAATGCATAAACTTACTACCCCCACTGTGTACCCCCCCCCCAGTGGGGGCAGCAGCCCATTATGGACTGTAAACCAGAAAATTTAATTTAATTTAATTTAATTTAAAATTTAATTTAATTTAAAATTTAATTTAATTTAAAATTTAATTTAATTTAAAATTTAATTTAATTTAAAATTTAATTTAATTTAAAATTTAATTTAATTTAATTTAATTTAATTTAATTTAATTTAATTTAATTTAATTTAATTTAATTTAATTTAATTTAATTTAATTTAATTTAATTTAATTTAATTTAATTTAATTTAATTTAATTTAATTTAATTTAATTTAATTTAATTTAATTTAATTTAATTTAATTTAATTTAATTTAATTTAATTTATAATTTAATTTAATTATTTTATTTTATTTAATTCATTAGATTTGTATGTCGCCCCTCTCCGAAGACTCGGAGTATCTCCACCTGATAAAAGAAAGTTCTCACGCTTGTTGTTTTTGTAATCAGGATTAAAAATGGGGGACTTTATTTATTGTTATTTATTTGTCATACAAATATAGTATTGCATTGTAGTATGTTTAACATAATATAAGTATAAAGTAGAGACATTAGGACAGGAACAGTAGGCACGAAGGTGCACTTATACACCACTTCATACTATGCATTTATGCATAACCTATCATTTCATTTTATTATTATTATTTTGATCCTCTCGTGAACTAGGCTCTCTAACCAGACATTATGCATCACTGCTCTGACAGATATTAATATCTCAAATCATCTAAACGTTTGGAACTGGATCGTGGGGGATGAAGAGAGTTGAACCCAGAATTTCTGAGCATTCCAGCATTATGTCAAACTGCCAGTTGGAGAAAGATATCCCTTATGCTTGGGCAGGCAGTAGAGGTTGACATTTCTAATTTGGCCAAGGCTTTTATAGGTTTTGTAAGTCTCCAGCTAATTGCAGGCTTGGCTAATGTCCCAGGGCTAACATTACTATGCCGGGTTATGTGGCAGTGACTGTCTCTCTCGGTTCTAGAGATTACTTCTCCCACCCTATTTTGCCCCTCTGTTATCAGTGCTAGAGAATGTCAGTTGTCTGTATTAAGTGTTTTCCTCTTCTTTAGTTTACAGACACCTACAGCCTCTAAATTCTGTGCTGTAAATAACCCAAACACTTCGCACCAAACTAATCAAGCTGTCTTTGCTCAGACTTCCTGAAAAATTTATTTTCTGATCTACGAATTATATAGAAACATAGAAACATAGAAGTCTGACGGCAGAAAAAGACCTCCTGGTCCATCTAGTCTGCCCTTATACTATTTCCTGTATTTTATCTTAGGATGGATATGTGTTTATCCCAGGCATGTTTAAATTCAGTTACTGTGGATTTATCTACCACGTCTGCTGGAAGTTTGTTCCAAGGATCTACTACTCTTTCAGTAAAATAATATTTTCTCATGTTGCTTTTGATCTTTCCCCCAACTAACTTCAGATTGTGTCCCCTTGTTCTTGTGTTCACTTTCCTATTAAAAACACTTCCCTCCTGGACCTTATTTAACCCTTTAATATATTTAAATGTTTCGATCATGTCCCCCCTTTTCCTTCTGTCCTCCAGACTATACAGATTGAGTTCATTAAGTCTTTCTTGATACGTTTTATGCTTAAGACCTTCCACCATTCTTGTAGCCCGTCTTTGGACCCGTTCAATTTTGTCAATATCTTTTTGTAGGTGAGGTCTCCAGAACTGAACACAGTATTCCAAATGTGGTCTCACCAGCATTCTATATAGCGGGATCATAATCTCCCTCTTCCTGCTTGTTATACCTCTAGCTATGCAGCCAAGCATCCTACTTGCTTTCTCTACCGCCTGACTGCACTGTTCACCCATTTTGAGACTGTCAGAAATCACTACCCCTAAATCCTTTTCTTCCGAAGTATTTGCTAACACAGAACTGCCAATACAATACTCAGATTGAGGATTCCTTTTCCCCAAGTGCATTATTTTACATTTGGAAACATTAAACTGCAGTTTCCATTGCTTTGACCATTTAGCTAGTAAAGCTAAATCATTTACCATATTACAGACGCCTCCAGGAATATCAACCCTATTGCACACTTTACATTGATACATTGTTAGTAGTGATGTTTTATTGAAACAAAGAGCATTGCAGTTAATTTTTAAAATCCTCACAAGTGAGGAAAACAAAGTCTATGTTAAATAGCTTGAGGCCAGAGGAGGAGATAAAAAGGACACAAAATAAATATTAATAAGCAAAAAGAAATATATGCTGAAGTAGAAGTAATTCATCAAAAATATAGTTGAAGAAATGTTGGTCGTATGCTCATGATGAGGTTTCTTTTATTTGGAAAGCAGTATTTTACTTTTAATAGGAGTGTCTCTACTTTGAAGCAATATATGTACCTCTATCAATTGATTTTAACCAGATGGAGCTATTCATTGTCTAAACAAATCTTTTTAAAGCAGCTTGTGCTGAGGCTTGGAAGCACAGATTCCAACACGTCTGGTCAAATAGAATGGTAGGAGAAGAACTGTAATGTCTATTGTTTAGTGACCATCGGACACAATACAAATCTTTCAGTATTTTCATATTATTTTAAGAAAATCAGCAATGTAGAACAACAACAGAGGGGAAGTTATGAGACTTTTCATATCCACTTCAACTTGTTTTCCAAGTTAAATGGAGGAACATCTGGATGGTGTATCATGTCAGCCTGAATGTCTGAATATACAACAGAGAAAACTCTCTGAGATACAGGGAAGTTGGTATGTGTGTACCTGAAAACCATTTGGAAAGGGAAAGAAAGTTTTGTTAATGGCAGTAAAGATTGTGATCATGAATATAGAGATAGACATTATAATAGAGATAAATATCTGGGATGTAAAATACAGTGATACCTCAAGATACGAACCCCTCGTCTTACGAACAACTCGTGATACGAACCCGAGGTTCAGAAAATTTTTGCCTCTTCTTACAAACTTTTTTCGAGTTACGAACCGGTGTTCGGAGACTGCTGGGAAGCCGCGCGGCTGTTTTAAAAGGTGACAGCTGGGCGGCGGGGCTTCCCAGCACCCCCAGAACCCGGAAGTTCGGCACAAGTTCGGGGTTCGGGGGGGTGCTGGCAAGCCCCCCAGGCCAGCTGTGACCTTTTAAAACAGCCGCGCCGCTTCCCATCTATCTCCTGAAGCCGAACGGCAAAGCCGAACTTCCGCGTTCGGCTTCAGGAGACAGATGGGAAGCGGCGCGGCTGTTTTAAAAGGTCGCAGCCGGCCTGGGGGGCTTGCCAGCACCCCTCCGAACCCGGGTTCGGGGGGTGCTGGGAAGCCCCACAGGCCGGCTGCGACCTTTTAAAACAGCCGCGCCGCTTCCCATCTGTCTCCTGAAGCCGAACGGCAAAGCCAAACTTCCGCATTCAGCTTCAGGAGACAGGTGGGAAGCAGCGCGGCTGTTTTAAAAGGTCACAGCCGGCCTGGGGGGCTTTCCAGCACCGCCCCGAACCAAGGTTCGGGGTTCGGGAGGTTGCTGGGAAGCCCCCCAGCCCGGCGGTCACCTTTTAAAACAGCCGGGCAGCTTTCCAGCAGCCTCCCGAAGCCGAACAAACCCGAACTTCCGCGTTCGGCGTTCGGAGGCTGCTGGAAAGTCCTACTTCTCCCCCCCAGCCAAAACCCCAAAGCCTGTTTGCTGCCACACGATTTAGCCAGGACAGGAGCGAAGTGACGTGGAGGAATGGGGAGCTGAAACCGGGCGGTTTCAGCTTTCCATCCCTTCACGTCACTTCGCCGCTAAATCGTGTGGCAGAAAACATGCTTTGGGGTTTTGGCTGGGGGGGAGAAGTAGGACCTTCCTAACTCCCTCCCCTCCAGCCAAACCCCCAAAGCATGTTTGCTGCCACACGATTTAGCGGCGAAGTGACGTGGATGGATGGAAAGCTGAAACCGGGCTGTTTCAGCTTTCCATCCCTTCATGTCCCTTCGCCGCTAAATCGTGTGGCAGCAAACATGCTTTGGGGATTTGGCTGGGGGGGAGAAGAAGTAGGACCTTCCTAACTCCCTCCCCCCAGCCAAAACCCCAAAGCATGTTTGCTGCCACACGATTTACCGGCGAAGTGACGTGGATGGATGGAAAGCTGAAACCGGGCTGTTTCAGCTTTTCATCCCTTCACGTCCCTTCGCCGCTAAATCGTGTGGCAGCAAACATGCTTTGGGGATTTGGCTGGGGGGGAGAAGAAGTAGGGCCTTCCTAACTCCCTCCCCCCCCGCCAAACCCCCAAAGCATGTTTGCTGCCACACGATTTAGCGGCAAAGTGACGTGGATGGATGGAAAGCTTAAACCGGGCTGTTTCAGCTTTCCATCCCTTCACGTCCCTTCGCCGCTAAATCGTGCGGCAGCAAACATGCTTTGGGGATTTGGCTGGGGGGGAGAAGAAGTAGGACCTTCCTAACTCCCTCCCCCCCAGCCAAACCCCCAAAGCATGTTTGCTGCCACACGATTTAGCGGCGAAGTGACGTGAAGGGATGGAAAGCTGAAACCGCCCGGTTTCAGCTTCCCATTCCTCCACGTCGCTTCGCTCCTGTCCTGGCTAAATCATGTGGCAGCAAACAGGCTTTGGGGTTTTGGCTGGGGGGGAGGGAGTTAGGAAGGTCCTACTGCTTCCTCCCCCAGCCAAAAACACAAAGCCAGGCAGCCTCCAGCTGCCAAAGGAGCCTCCTGATTCTCCCCGCTTCTCTGTCCCGCTCATTACCCGTGTCCGGCAGAAGCTGCTGCCCGATTGCTCTTAGCCGGCGGGATGCAAAGTGCTGGGGTGGGTGGGTGTCCTGACAGCCCCCCCACCCCAATGCGAGCGGCGGGGAGTCACCCATGGCCGGCAGAAGATCGCTCTTGCTGACCTGATGCCTCGCGGTGAAGCCGGGCAAGAGCGATCTTCTGCCGGCCATGGGCGACTCCCCGCCGCTCGCCCATGGCCGGCAGAAGATCGCTCTTGCCCGGCTTCCCCGCGAGGCATCAGGTCAGCATTCTGGGCGGGCGGGCGGCGGGCGAGGATGGGGGAAGCCTCGCGGGGAAGCCAGACAAGAGCGATCTTCTGCCAGCCATGGGCGACTCCCCGCCGCTCGCCTATGGCCGGCAGAAGATCGCTCTTGCCCAGCTTCCCCGCGAGGCAGCAGGTCAGCATCCTCAGCGGGCGAGCGGCGGGGAAGCCGGCGGCTGTGGCAGCTGCTGCAAGAGGCTTCCCCGCCTCCTCAAAGCAGCCTCCCAAACCCGAACTTTCGCTGAGAAGCCCCGCCGCCCGGCTGTCACCTTTTAAAACAGCCGGGGGGCTTCTCAGCAGCCTCCCAACGCCGAAGCCCCCAGGCTGTTTTAAAAGGTGACAGCCGGGCGGCAGCGTTTTTTTGCGGTTTTTGTGTTGTTGCATGGATTAATTGACTTTACATTGTTTCCTATGGGAAACAATGTTTCGTCTTACGAACCTTTCATCTTACGAACCTCCTCCTTGCACCAATTAAGTTCGTATCATGAGGTATTACTGTACTTGATTTCAATCAGTTACATAAATGTTCAATTGCTGAATAGATCTCATCAATCTGATTACCTAAAAAGATATCTATCCTGTTTGATAATAGTAGAACCTGAATATACAATGATTATTTTAAAAACAATTCAGTCTGAACATAATTGCTCATTGATTATTGTAGTCCTAATCTGGATGACGAGCAATTATGATCAAAAGTAGAGTTATATATCTAAAAGAAAATATTCTAGATCAGTTTTCATTAGTAGATTCTATTGGATTGGATTAATAGAGAAAAACATTAAAAAGATTAAGACTGGGTTCATTAACCCATCAAACTTTGCTCATAACTTTTAAAGCTTCAAATTCTATTTCACCAAAATTTATAAGGCTTTTATTTATTACATGTGTGCAGGTAAAACAAAATTAGACAGAAGAGTTGTGCCAATTCAGTATAGCCAGAAACCATTCAAAATATAGAAGAGGGAAGCATGGGAAGAAAGATTGGCAATGACACATACATTGTGTCACATAACAAGTTTTCCTTGTTATTGTGATGTTAGTTGCACAAGCAAAAGAATACATTTAGCTTTTCTGTTTCTTGTACAATAATGATCACATCTCTAAATTGTAGAAAACATTGAAAAAATAATCTTATTTTTGAATACAGTAATACCTCATGATACGAACTTAATTGGTGCCAGGAGGAGGTTCGTAAGGTGAAAAGTTCGTAAGACGAAACAAAGTTTTCCATAGGAATCAATGGAAAAGCGATTAATGCGTGCAAGCCCAAAATTCACCCCTTTTGCCTCATTTCCGCCGGCATTCAGATTTTGTTCGGGTGTGGGTGGAAGGGGGGAGATGGGGGAGACAGCGCAGGCTGCTCGGAGGGAGCCTCGGGGGTGGATTAACGGAAAAGTCAACAGTTACTGTCCGGCATGCAATGACTGGAAGGGAAGGGAGGGAAACGCACGGGCGGTTTGTACGTGCGTCTTCTCTGATTTCCTCCCTCCCTCCTTCCCCCTCTCCCTCCTGGCCTCCCTCCTCCTCCTCCTCCTGTATTCCGCCTCCGTCCCATCCTCCGGGCCACATTCTCCGCGCCGCCGGCCGGCTGTCATCTTCTAAAGAAGCAAGAAGAGAAGGAGGAGCTGGGCGCCTTCCTCCACCACCACCGGCACCCAGCTCCTCCTCCTCTTCTTGCTTCTTTAGAAGATGACAGCCAACCGGTGGTGCGGAGGCTGGGGATGGTGTGCGTGTGTGGAAAGGGTCAGCGGGAGAACTGGGGGGAGCCGTGGCCACTGCCCCGTGGAAGGGACCCAGCTGGGAATCTCCCGAAGGTGTGGGCTGGGGTCTTTCCGGGAGAGCAAGCAGCAGGCGTGGGCTGGGGTCCCCCCAGTTCTCCCGCGGACCTCTTCCACACATCCCGACTCCTGCAGCCTCCCCGTTTTTCTTTCGGCTTCGGGCTGGACAGGAGGAGCTAAGCCAGCCCAGCGGCTTTTTACATTGGGGAGATGTTGCCAGCCCAGCGGCATTGATTCCTCCGGCCGCTTAGCTCCTCCCATCCATCCATAAGCCGAAAGTTCTGGCCTTTGTTCACCAGCCTCCACGTTTTTCAGGTCTGCATCCTGGGCGGGCGGATGGGCGGGCGAGGAGGCGCGACCGAGCGGGCCCGGCTCAGGCTCCGGTTAGGATGGGGCGGGCAGCGGCTGGGCGCGGCGGCGAGGGTGCGTCTGACTCGGGGCTGGCGGCGCCCAACGCAGCAGGGAACATCAGCGTGGGAGGCAGGAGAGGACCAGGCAACCAGAGCAGCATCGCTGCCGCTCCCGGCTCGGCTTCCCTCGCCGCCGCAGGCAACGCGCCCTGCGATCTTCCGGGCCGGCGAGGCTCAGTGATGGAAGGCAGATGCCTGGCCCGGGAGGCTCGGCCGAAAGGGGCCGGGCTTGATCCGCTGAGCCTGGCCGGCCCGGAAGATCGCAGCGCGCGTTGCCTGCGCCGGCGAGGGAAGCCAAGCCGGGAGCAACGTCGCCGCCGCTCCTGGCTCAGCTTCCCTCGCCGCCACAGGCAACGCTCGCTGCGATCTTCCGGGCCGGCGAGGCTCAGCGGATCAAGCCTCGGCCCCTTTCAGCCGAGCCTCCCGGGACTGACACCGCCTTCCGTCACTGAGCCTGGCCAGCCCGGAAGATCACAGCGCGCGTTGTCTGCGGCGGCCAGGGAAGCCAAGCCGGGAGCGGCGGTGATGCCGCTCCGGTTGCTTGGTTCTCTCCTGCCTCCCACGCTGATGTTCCCCGCTGCGTCGGGTACCGCCAGCCCCGAGTCGGACGCACCCTCGCCGCGGTGCCCAGCCGCTGCCCACCCCGTCCTAGCCGGAGCCTGAGCCAGGCCCGCTTGGTCGCGCCTCCTCGCCCGCCGCCCACCCGCCCAGGATGCAGACCTGCTGCCTCTCCCCGTGCCCACCGCCGGCCCGATCCTGCGCCTCCTGCTTACCCCTCCAGCCAAAAATACAAAGGCGGTCTGCCGCCGCCCGCGGATCAATGGGAAGCTGAAGCCGCTGGTGGTTTCAGACTCCCTTTGCTCCACACTGCTCCGCCCTGCCTGTCATGCGGCGGCAGACCATCTTTGTGTTTTTCGCTGAGGGGGGGAGCAGGAGGACCTTCCTGACTCCCTCCCCCAGCGCCGGACCTCCTGCCCTCCCTCCCAGCCAAAAACCCAAAGCAGCCTCCCGAACGTTTTCCGTCTTACCAACCTGCCGCCGCCGCTGAGAAGCCCCGCCGCTCAGCTGTCACCTTTTAAAACAGCCGGGTGGCTTCCCAGCAGCCTCCCGAAGCCGAACGCCAAACCCGAACTTTCGGCTTCGGCTTCGGGAGGCTGCTGGGAAGCCCCCCGGCTGTTTTAAAAGGTGACAGCCAGGGTGCGGGGCTTCCCAGCAGCCTCCAGAATGCCGAACCCGGAAGTTCGGGTTTGGCGTTCGTAAGACGAAAAAAGTTCGTAAGAAGAGGCAAAAATATTCTGAACCCCGAGTTCGTATCTCGGGTTGTTCGTAAGACGAGGGGTTCGTATCTTGAGGTACCACTGTATTTGCAAAGAAGGATGCCTTGTTTGTCATCAGGTGCATGAGCAGTTTCAAAAAATGGATCTAAATGCACCACTTCATACTTTGCTTTGCTTTGGCCAATGATATCCATATCATGGCCTTTCCCAAATCATAGACATCTCTCTATTGGCTGTGATTATCTGTGGTTTGTTAGCAGTGTAATTAGTTTCATGAAGATGTTGCAATGGTTTGTTTTTAATAATTTCCAAAGTTTGTGATAAAGGACATCCTTTCATTAGTCCTATCAAGAGAAAGTAACTGGATTTTAGCAGCCTCTGCTATAAATACCAATTGCACAGAACATACACAGTATATTACAGGTACTTGGGAGTTGATTCTTCCCTAACTTGACAGCCTTCAGATAAGTTGTGATTGCAACACTCTGTTATTAGCCATTCTGGCTGGAAATGCTATGTTGGAAAATGCCATACTAAATATTGGCATATTAATCTATGTAGAGTGAGAAGAATCCTCTTTAGTGATTAACATTTAAGACTCATGGAGCATTTAGGTGCTTTTATTTTGCTTTTTGCTAGTCCCCAAGGATGGGATGGAATAGGCCATCGAGACATCAGGACATTCCCATGACCTCTAAGAACCAAAATAGCATTTTTCTCTGCAGAAGGCTAATTCAAGTCCTGAACAAACATTCCCCTACATACATGGAATTTCATTTGGAACTAATTTGAACGTGGGCTGTTTTTCCATTGCCCATAACTTCCTATAATATTTTGCTTTCCTGCCAAATGGCGCATCTGCTTCAAAGGAAAGAAAGAAACTTGTGTTTATTCGGTTCTTTTGCATCTGCAGACTTATCAGATAAAATAATATACTCATTGCAGATAATAGATGGTTAACCCTATAGATATCAGCTGATGTAACTCTAATTCCATCTCCCCAGAGGCACTTTGGAAATGATTCCACAAGAACACGCACTTTTTAAATTAGCTACATCCATGAACTTTGGACAGCGTTTATAATGAACAAAACCTATTTCTGCATTTTTATTATATAAATAGGAACTGTAGTAGCAAATGCAGATTCTTTTTCTACCTTTCCCAGCATCAGAGAGAGCCAGGTCTATTCATTATGTGTCTAAAGTAGGATAATGTGAGCCTGGTCAGCTGTGCATCAGATGAGAATTCTAAGCTGAACTAAAACTGGAGAATATAATACAAAGAATAATAAGAGCAGAACAGGTAAAACAGGAAACTATTGAGGACACTGGAAGAGTGGGGGGGAAAGAGGAATTGGGGGGAAAAATCAAGAAGAAAGAAAGTACAACAAAGGGATGATGGAAACCCAGAGGGTAAAAATGGCAGGGAAAGAAAAGGGGGAGAAAAGATGACAACAACAACAAAGGGGGAAAAAGAGAGGAGAGAAAGATAGACAGTATAGCGATAAATGGAGTTAAGAATAGAAATGTAAGAGTTGAAAGAAATTTAGGGGAGGCAACCGAAAAAGAGAGGTGAAAGGGGGATTTAAAATATGGAATAGGGTAAAATATAAGGGATAAAAAAGAATAAGAATGTGTACAGTATATGAAATTAGTATAATAGAATTAAATAATTTGGAATAAATTGGTTTTTTGTGGTGATAAGAATAAAAAATAATAAGACTTTTGATTATAAGATATGAATATAGAAGAGTCATAATGCGGAAAGAATAACTTTTATTAAACACTTATATGAACTAGTATGCAGAAATGAAACTATAAAATAACATTAGAAAATAATAAAATTGAAAATTGGTAATAATGAAATGTTTTTTGTATGGGACTTAAAAGATAAACAGTAAAATATTTGAAAGATAGAAATGTATGCATGTATATTAGAAATTTATAAAATGGGAAAAGACCACACCTTTGATTGTTAGAAAGGAAGGAGAAGAGTAGGAAAAGGGGAAAGAAATGAGAATTAAAATAGAAATAAAACAAAAGGGGGAAAATATTAAAAGACGGATATTAAGATGAGAAGAAATATGAGACATGAAGCAAAAATAAAATGATAATGAACTGTAACAATTTTTTTTTAAAAAAGTATGCATTGTTAAGACTATTGTATGGATGTATGAAACTCAGAAAGCAAATGCTCATGACATGAGATGTTGAAAGACCAAAAAAATAAATAAAATGTACTGAAAAAAATTCAGTGGCACAGATGGAATGGTTTTCTCCAACTTTAAATCTTCAGACACATGCAGTTAGATGCAGAGGGCTTTATCTACATCTTGGCGAATTTGCATGCTTCAGTTGAGGCCATAATGTCCACTTCATGACTTTTACAGCTCACAAGATAATTTCAAATTCGTTAAGAGGGAATCCCTTTACTGTTTTCCTGTGAAGGAATTTTGCTTTTTTCCATTTTGCACACGTGAAAATTAGCAGCAGCGTCTAAAACCCCAATGGCAATTGCACCTGCGTAAGCTTCGCATTAACTGAATTTTGGTTCATATTAACGTGATCTCCTATCAATTTACAATTTGGAATAAATCAA
Source organism: Erythrolamprus reginae (assembly GCF_031021105.1). Lineage (NCBI taxonomy): Eukaryota > Metazoa > Chordata > Lepidosauria > Squamata > Dipsadidae > Erythrolamprus > Erythrolamprus reginae. The sequence continues at coordinate 88,942,915 of NC_091950.1, read as the reverse complement.
ATATTGCATTGTTTGAGCACATGCTAATCTTGACTTACCGGTAAGTGAAAACAAATAGAATAGAATAGAATAGAATAGAATAGAATAGAATTTTATTGGCCAAGTGTGATTGGACACACAAGGAATTTGTCTTGGTGCATATGCTCTCAACGTACATAAAATAAAATATACATTTGTCAAGAATCATGTGGTACAACACTTAATGATTGTCATAGGGGTCAAATAAGCAATGAAGAAGCAATATTAATAAAAATCTTAGGATATACGCAACAAGTTACAGTCATACAGTCAACATACAGACACTAATAGGTTAAATGTAAGCATACATTTAATTGTCCATGTTTAATTTGGCTAAAGGTTTAATAGAGCTATTCTACCATACAGTGGTACCTCTACTTAAGAACTTAATTCGTTCTGTGACCAGGGTCTTAAGTAGAAACGTTCTTAAGCAGAAGCAATTTTTCCCATAGGAATCAATGTAAAAGCAAATAATGGGTGCAAACCCATTAGGAAAGAAATAAAAGCTTGGAATTTTGATAAGAATTCTGATCCCAATTATCAAGGACTACCTGTATCAGGAAATTTCATGATTTAAAAAAAAAAATGCTAAAACTTAAGCAGAAAGAGAGAACAAAATGGTATAGAAAACATTATTGGTATTTTTCCAAATGGCATTTGACTCTCCATTGTGTAAGAACAATCTTTATTCTGCTTGTAAAGTTTTCATCCTTACTAATCAATTCATTGCCTAAGTAGAGGTATTAAATATTTACAAAATAAGCAGACCTTCTGCAAAGAGGTTGAGACATTTGAGGTTCTAAATTTATAGCACAATAACAAGTGCTGTGTTATCTGAACTGACATTTAAATGCAATTGACAATGTTATATAAAACGCTTTTTAAAAAATTCTCTACATAAATACAAAAGATGATATGGTAGCTGGTCATTAAATGGTCTAAATATACTTGATGGAATTAGAAATACTGGTATATACCTGTAACCTTATTTCTATTACATTCAATAGCATCTTTTCCTTGGCCAGTGAAATGTAGTTTTAGTCACAGGAAACAAATACATGTGACGATTTTTTTTTCAAGAAAGGAAGCAAATGAATAAGCAAGCAAATAAACAAGTTTATATTCCACAAGCATCCTATATTTCCTAAATTATACTCTGGATCAGCAACAAATCATCACCCAACCTGTCAAACATTCATGCAATTTTTTTTATATATACACACTGAATACTATTAAATGAAAAACAAAAGCAGTAAGTATGAAATTATTATTATTATTATTATTATTATTATTATTATTATTATTATTAGTAGTAGTAGTAGTAGTAGTAGTATTTATTAGCTTTGTATGCCGCCCCTCTCTGTAGACTCAGGGCGGCTCACAACAATAACAAAGACAATGTAAGAACAAATCTAATAATTTAAAAAATAGTAAAAACCCCATTATTAAAAGCAAACATACACACAAACATACCATGTATAAACTGTATAGGCCCGGGGGAGATATCTCAGTTCCCCCATGCCTGACGGCAGAGATGGGTCTTAAGAACTTTACGAAAGGCAAGGAGGGTGGGGCAGTTGTAATCTCCGGGGGGAGCTGGTTCTAGAGGGTCGGGGCCGCCACAGAGAAGGCTCTTCTCTTGGGTCCTGCCAAACGACATTGTTTAGTCGACGGGACCTGGAGAAGGCCAACTCTGTGGGACCTAACCAGTCGCTGGGATTTGTGTGGCAGAAGGCGGTCCCAGAGATATTCTGGTCCGATGCCATGAAGGGCTTTATAGGTCATAACCAACACTTCGAATTGTGATCGGAAATTGATCGGCAACCAATGCAGACTGCGGAGAAATGCTTTGTATATACAGATAGTCCTTGAGTTATGACATTAATAAGGATTGGAATCTCTGTCATTAAGTGATATGGTTGTAAAGTATGATAACACAAGATTTAATGACAACAATTTTGACTATGTCGGTTGCTGTCATTAACCAAATCCTTCAAGTCCAAGTGATTCCTGGCTTGGTTCCGCCCAGCCTCTACCAACTGACTGGTCCTGCTGGCTTTGATAGGACAAATCAATTCAGACCCTGTTAGAAAACAGGTAGGACAAATGAATTCATGCCCTTCTTTCAACAAATTTATTTCAATCTTTGCATTTTATGGCTTTTGCAGTCTTCTCTTAAATCTCCAAGATATGTGCAGAAAAGCAGGAAATAAAATTGGATGCTTGACTGCAAGGCTTAGAAACGTGATGCTAAATGTGTTTTGAGCCTGCACAGTTATTTTAAAAAGAAGATATTACCTCATTTTGCAGGTAACTTACTGGTTTTTCTTTTTTTTTAAAAAAAAATCTTGTACAGCAGTGGTCCCCAACCTTTTTTCCACCAGGGACCAGTTTCAGCAAGACAATTTTTCTATGGCCCGGTGGGGGCGGAAAGGGGTGTGGTTTTGGGCGGGATTAAGCATGAGGGTATAGCTTATCATTCCATTGTCTCTCTTCCCTCCCCCCCTTTTTAATTTTGCGGGGGAACCGAGGTGACAGAGGGAGGAAGTGTAGGAAGGGGCGGTTTCCTGTCTCTTTCCCCTCATGTTCACTCGGGACTGCCGTTTGCCTTTCAGCAGATTCAGAGGACACCCCCCCGCCACCGCCCGCTCCGGCTGGGATTCCAGCAAGGAATCCCAGAGGAGGGGGAGGTGCCTCCATGGACACAGTCACCTTCCTTTGTGATCGCAGCCTGCTTGGAGTGCCCACCACCAGATCCGGTAATTTTCTTGCAGCAAGGAATCCTTCCAAAAGAAAATTACCAGAGCTGGTGGTGGGGGTTTCATGGTCACACGCACACCACTGGCTTCGCTCCCACCCAGGACCCCGGGAATAGGGTGGGGGAGCCTAGCAAAAAAAAAGAGCTGCACAATGCCAAAGCCTTTCCGTTTGAGCTGCAGGCAGAGTAAGGGCTTTGCGAGGGCTTCGCAAGGAGGAAATAGACCACTTTCGACAAGAGAAGAAAGACAGGAAAGGAAGAAAGCAAGCAAGCAAGTAAAGGTTTTCTCAGCCCGATGGAAACGGCGGTCCCGAGTGAACACGAGGGGAAAGAGACAGGAAACAGCTTGGCACTCGCCGGCTCCACAACAGCTGCTGACTCCGCGGACCGGTGCAACATGCCTTGCGGCCCGGTACTGGTCCGCGGACCGGTGGTTGGGGACCCCTGTTGTACAGTATATGACATTAAATTTAAGAAAAATAAATCAAACTGGAATACTGCCATAAATAGCATGATACATTATCTTGCTCTATGATGGAAAGATGAGAGGTTTTTTTTTTGCTATTATATCTGAGCAGTAAAGCCACTGCAGCTTGAAATAATATAAAAATTCTGCTGGGTTTTAATACAGGATGGATTTATTATGTACTATTATTTTGAAACTCACACAGCTCACTCCTATTGTGATGTATTAGTCTAGAGATATTGATGTGACTTTCCCAATATTGCAAAGGGACTTAATAAATTAATAGTCTTTTAAAAATCAGATTAAAATATCTCCCAGCAAATGGGTTTTTAAAGCTCTTTCCTGGGAGCGTAGCGGCACTATAAGGGACAGGTGGGGAATTTTACGGAATAAGGCTAGCAATTAGCCACGCATAAGAATTAATTTTTGTCTTGGGGGTAGATGCAGTCTGAAGCTAAGGAACATTAAAGTCTTTCCTTTATTATTATTATAGCCAGGGCAGTTTGGAATAGCCCTCTACTACAGCACAGGGCATGGATCTATTTGATTGAAGCACTGCAGGAGTCATAACGCAGCCTTTTGATTTTCAGAAGTTACCTGGTGAATTTCCCAAGATCCAAAGAAATTTGTCATTTCCTGGAATTTAGGAGTGACTGGAGCTTTAAGGCTTGTGCTTAAGTGATTTTTTCTTGTTCATCAGTTCAGGGAGTTGTCTGCTTCTTTGTGTGTGTTTCCTTTTAAAAAAAAATTCGAACAGAATTGAAAAATAAAAAATAAAAATAAAAAAGCAAAACAACAATATATTTATTTATTAATTTGTTTTGCTGCCTATCTAATGCTATCAAGGCTCTGACTAATGAACCTAAGCAAATCAGAACTCTGAGACTTGGGTTTTTGTCAAAGGTCTTCTTTAATGAGTACATTATATCAGCACAGCTTCATTGGAAAACCAAATCTAAATCTTTCCTTCAGTTTCGGTACAATTAAACTAGGAAATAACCCCATCCCCAAGTGTCACAGATCACCTTGGCCAATTGGGTTAATTGGCAGGGTCCTCAGGCATTCATTCCCCAACCTTAACTATTGCCAGTAAATATCACCTTAGTTCTCATTAAAAAAATCTTTGTTGTATCCAGTAATGTATTCCAACTTCCTTTCCCTCCTCCCTTTCTGCGTGGCAATTGAGAAACCGAAAGATGTCTGTGGCCAGGTTCAATTCAAAGTTGGCAAATGCTTCGTAGAATTATTGGAATGACCATATCTTGTTACACTCCATATATCTGTAAGGAATATCTTTATCCTCACCAGTAACACCAGATCTTCAAACCATTGACTAACTGGTCCATAAATGTATTGTCACAACATTGAAGGACCATGTCTCCTAGGAGAAAGAAGCAAGAAGCATACAGAGAATTTGAGTCTTCATATACATTAAACCCTGTCTTAGAATAAAATTAATATGTGTAAATGAAAAACGTTAAGATATCAATTTCACTCTATTTCACTTTTCATTTAATGAAACAGAGAAAAATAACATAGAACTAATGACTATAAGTTTTTTCCATTTTTTTATTTTTATAAACTTCATATTCATACATATATCAAAGCATATATCATACAAACATTTCCATAACGTATATTATTACATCTTTCTAACTAATATTTATATTCATATCAACACCTCTATCATATCAATAAATTATCAGTCTGTATTGATATTTCTTTTTCTCACTCCCCTCCTGTTCTCTCCATTTCTCCCATCCACCTTCCAATAAGGACAGACCATAAGAAGCTATTTGATCTCCTTTTCTTTGTTCTTTCTTTCCTCTTTAAGAAAGAAGAGAGTAATAGTGATACTGTACATAGAAATACAGTACAATGATACAATTGACTGCTTAGTGAAGAATAAATGTTAAATTTTGTGACTTGTTGAGTTATGTTTGTTCTGCACTCAAATATTTTACCTCTTACAACCTGAACATCTAGCTGTCTTTTAAACTGTGTTTTCTGTTTTTCCATCATATTCTTTGTAATCAATTTAGTTATTTTTTTTGTTGGAGGGAAAAAAATTAACAAATTTATGAGATAAATTTTATGAGATAAATACTTGTTCTGCTTCATTTTTAAATTATTTATGTCAAACTGATTTAACAATTACAAATATTTATACAAACTAACAGTGGTGGTTTTTAAAATCCTTCCCCCTAAGCCATTACAAGTTATGCATGGTATGTCTGTGTGTATGTTTGGTTTTTAATAAGGGTTTTTAGTTGTTTTATTATTGGATTGTCACATGCTGTTTTTATCATTGTTGTTAGCCGCCCCGAGTCTATGGAGAGGGGCGGCATACAAATCCAATTAATAATAATAATAATAATAATAATAATAATAATAATAATAATAATAATTATTATTATTATTTGATACAGTGATCGCCTCTAATAACTTTGGTACTCAAAATGTCGCTAATACAGATTGAGACTAGATGTTGCAAATTCCCAGTGGGTAACAATAGACAGATGGTATCTATCCTTAGTGGCGCAGTGGTTAGAATGCAGTGTTGCAGGCAAACTTTGCCAACTGCCAGCAGTTCGATCCTGACTGGCTCAAGGTTGACTCAGCCTTCCATCCTTCCAAGGCTGGTAAAATGAAGACCCAGAGTGTTAGGGGCAATATGTTCACTCTGTAAACTGTCTAGAAAGGGCTTTAAAGCACTATGAAAAGGTATATACCATAAGTCTAGGTGTATTGTTATCCTTTAATATGGGACCTAGAGTGTCAGGAGCAATATGCTGACTCTGTAAACTGCCTGGAGAGGGCTGTAAAGCACTATGAAGCGGTATATACCAAAAGTCTAAGTGCTATTGTTATTGCTATCCTTTAACATGGGAATTGATTAAAAAATCATTATCATCCAATGATTCCTTACACTGTCTTCCCTGTAATGCATTATGGTTTTATATCATATTGTTGCACAGAATTATGTACTTAAAATAAGCAGGCACATACATTTTCTCAGTCAATAAATAATAGATCTAAAGTAAAAAAATATATATTCTCAGATGGCTGTCTAATGCCCCTTTTAGAGTATTTTTATTCTGTTTGGGAAAGCCTAGGTTGGAAAAATGTTTGACGGGATAATGTAAAGGATTTATCATTTTAGTCTGCTTTGGTCACTTTCCCTTCAATATTGTGTCCAGTTCTGATGAACACACGATATTAACAAACTGGATCATGTTCAGAGGATGAATACTAAGATGTTGAAGGGGTTGGAAACCAAGTCCTACAAGTTAACAACATTTAGCTATGTTGTATATAGAAGACTGCAGAAAGGTATACCATCAGTTTTTAGATATCTAAAGTAGCATCACAGAGAAGTTATTCTTTGTAATCTTGGAGGAACAAGATGAGAATTAATTGGTCAAAAATACAGATTTCAGCTTAGATAAATTATTAATAATTGTAATTTTCCTGGTTAACGGCTGAGAAAGGATGTTTATGCAGTAGTAGGTTCTCCTCCCTTACAGTTCTTCAAAAGAGGCTGAATAATCCGTCAAAGGTATTTGAGCAAATCCTTTCCAAATTTCTGAATCTAACTCAAATGTAAAACATATATTTGCTCAAGTTTGTTCATAAGAGCCGGTTTGCACAGTGGTTAGAGTGCAGCACTGCAGGCTACTTCACCTTATTATAGTTCAGCAGTTCAAATCTCACCACTGGCTCAAGGTTGCCTCAGCCTTTCATCCTTCTGAGATGGGTAAAATAAGGACCCAGATTGTTGGGGGCAACATGCTGACTTTGTAAACCGCTTAGAGAAGGCTGTAAAAGCACTGTGAAGCGGTATATAAGTCTAAATGCTCTTGCTATTGCTATAATGAATATAGGATAGTAAGAATACATACATTTGTCCAACAGACTTCAGTGTCCTTGGAAATGAAGAGCATTTTAGAGAGCCAGTGGCGCAGCAGGTAGAGTGCTGTACTGCAGGCCACTGAAGCTGACTGTAGATCTGTAGGTCAGCGGTTCAAATCTCATCACCGGCTCAAGGTTGACTCAGCCTTCCATCCTTCCGAGGTGGGTAAAATGAGGACCCGGATTGTGGGGGCAATATGCTGGCTCTGTTAAAAAGTGCTATTGCTAACCTGTTGCAAGCCGCCCTGAGTCTAAGGAGAAGGGCGGCATAAAAATTGAATAAAATAAATAAAATAAATAAATTAATTAATTTTGGGTGAGCGTGTTTCTGGCCAGTCCATCTGAAAAGACAGGAGTACATACAAATCTAATTAATAATAATAATAATAATAATAATAATAATAATAATAATAATTATTATTATTATTATTATTATTATTATTATTATTATTTAGTAGAGGTTGCAAAACAGAGTTTAAAGCCACTGCAAGGTCTGGTTCCTGTGACTTATGTTTCTCCCCATGAGGAAATCACATTTACAATTACTTGTTTAGCGACCATTCAAAGTTACAACAACATTGCAAAAAGTGGCCTACAAGTCGCCATCCCTTCAATGGTCACAACACTCCCATGGTTATCGGGGTCAAAATCCAGCCTCTTGGCAACCAGCAGGCATTTACAATGGGTTGCAGCATCCCAGGGTCACATCATTGCCATTTGTGATGACCAAAATGAACAGGGGAAGTCAGATTCACTTAACAACTGCAGGAACTCACTTAGCAACAATTGGTTGTAAAACTGGGCACAACCCACTTAAAATCCACCTTGCTTAGCAATGGAAATTCTAGTCCCAACTGAGGTTGTAAAATGAGGATTAGATGTATTTCATCCCTGGCTTTTAGATTGTATTTCTTTAAGATGATGACTTTAGCATCTACCAAGAAGAACCTTGATGTCCTTCTAAAATATCTCTCTTTATTTCCCAAGCTTGAGTGTTTTTCTTCCTCGGATAGATCTGCCCTCAAGACAGATCCACTGTTCAATCACCTTGAATCTACTTCTCTAAAACAAAGATGACTGTCAATCTTCAAGACAGCCTGTTCTTGATACTAGTGAAACAAATTGCCAGCTTTGCCTGCAGGATTTCTTCAAGGAAATTTATTTCTTGGGCAAACTCTTTCAAGTAGAGGACATTACATGGCCCTCAAGTAAGGAAAGCACCCACACTGCTCCTGCCATCAAGACACTATGACAATCAAAAGCAATTCCATCTTTTCCCCTTCAAATATTTGCTTAATCATGAAAAAAGCCACTTTTGTCTTTATTCAGATCAGTGGATTGATAGATTGTGGCCTATGGAGCCAGTGGGGTCTAGTGGTTAAGGCATCAGGCTAGAAACCGGGACATAGGAAGTGGTAGTCCTACTGTAGGCATGAAAGCTAATTGACTTTGGGCCAGTGACTCTCTTTTTCTCAGCCCAATCTACCTCACAGGCTTGTCGCTGAGGTAAATATCTGCATTGGCATCCTTCGGTCTCAAAAGACCACGGTATCGTGCTCTGGATTCCCCAGAGCACGAACCCTGGGTAGGTTAGTATGGAGGATAGACTGTTACCCAACCAGCAGATCCCCTCCATGCTCATCTCTGAAATAATCCAATGGAATAGCAAAGGCCAATGCGATTGGTTCCAGCTACGTTGCAGGAGTTATCAGAAGGTGGCTGTACACAGTCAGGAACTGCTTCCGGGATTCCGGCTCTGGATTTTGCCTCCAGGTTTACTCCTGAAGCCTTCTCCAATGATGGATATAGCCACAAGGCAGTGGAGGTTTGCAGCAGTGGTGGGCTTCTACAGGTACGAACAGGTACGCAGTACCGGTAGAAAAAATTAGGTCAGGTACACAGTACCGGTAGCAAAAGTTTGATTCCCCCCCCCCCTATCACAGTAAATGAGGTTGAATGTGTATAATTTTAGAAGAGCTGTGGGTTCGTATGTGTACATACAGTTTATATAGTAGATAATCAGGAGTGGGCTACTGCCCGGATAGGGGGGAACATAGTGGAGTAGCGAAAATGGAACTCCACCCCAGAACACCCAATTGTTGTATGCCGCCCTGAGTCACCTCGAGAAGGGCGGCATAGAAATCTAATAAATAAATAAATAAATTTGCCCTGAAAAATGTTGAAACAAAATGCATAATCCATGCCCACAGTGTGGTAGTAAAAATTTTGGTAGCCCCTCATTGGTTTGCAGTCAGAATATATTTATTTATTTATTTGATTTTTATGCCGCCCTTGTCCTTAGACTCAGGGTGGCTTACAACATGTTAGCAATAGCACTTTTTAACAGAGCCAGCCTATTGCCCACACAATCTGGGTCCTCATTTTACCCACCTCGGAAGGATGGAAGGCTGAGTCAACCTTGAGCCGGTGATGAGATTTGAACCGCTGACCTTCAGATCTACAGTCAGCTTCAGTGGCCTGCAGTACAGCACTCTACCTGCTGCGCCACCCCGGCTCATTCCCCTTCTCCTAGTAGTGGACCAGGGTGTCTTCTGTGTCTTGCCGTGCTCTTAGCATACCACATCGCTTGCAGAAATCGCCTTCATGACCATTGACCTATTCTAGTAGGTTTCATTCACTCAAGTCAACTGGAATCTCTCTTCACATGCTCGGGATAGACAAGTCCCTATCTCGCCAAAGGTCAATGACCCAACGGCTACTCTCAGCCTGGTTTGGTCAGCCTGTCAAAGCTGTTGCCTGGAGTGTGGCCGCTGTGCATACTACAGCTACTAGGAGCCACAGGTGAGAGCTGAGTGACAGGTGGGGAACAAAGGTGAACACGAGCTGCCCTAAATGAGCTGCCGTAAAAGGACACAACATGTCCCTTCAACCAGAGGTTCTACCCCCTCCCTGAGCACCTCATACACCCCTGAGGTAAATATAGGAGGATTAAATATTGAACTCCCACACTGATGAGTAAGCCTGACTTGCTGTGAGGGATGTCCAAAGGCTGCCATCTTTGCATCTTCCTCAACTTCACCCCTCCAAGGATCTTAAGACCCCAAACATCTTAAACCAGGGGTCTCCAGCCTTGGCAACTTTAAGATGTGGGGACTTCAACTCCCAGAATTCTTTGCTGGCTGAAGAATTCTGGAAGTTGAAGTCCACACATCTTAAAGTTGCCAAGGTTGGAGACCCCTGTCTTAGACTTAACTCCCAGCCAGTGATGGGCTCCTACGGGTATGGTCAGGTACGCAGAACCGGTAGAAAAATTTTGAATTTCTGGGTATGTTTTTCCTATCGCAGTAAATGAAGTTGAATGTGTATAATTTTAGAAGAGCTGTGTGTGTGTGTGTGTGCGTGTGTGTACATACACATACAATTTATATAATGTATATTTTTGTGTGCCTGTCTCAGCTGTGGGCTAGGAGCCCGAACCCTAAATTGTGCTCGCCGCAGCGCTCATAAGTTCTTGTGGGACCAGCGAGATTTTGCTGCTGCACCTCTGGAGGTAGAAAAATTGCGCCCCTGTTTCAGCGAGGTTTTATCTGCGGCTTCGTGCGCCATTTCGCTTCCTCCACAGGTGCAGCAGCAAAAGTGCGCTGGTCCCACAAGAACTTACCAGCCGCGGTGGTGAGTGCAATTTAGCGTTCCGGCTCGTAGCCCACCGCTGGCCTGTGTGTAATATGTGTGTACCCATATGGCATATGTACACAGAATTAAATAGCATATTTTGGATGTTTAGTAATAGCACATTTATTTATTTATTTATTTATTTAGTCCAATACATAAATACACATTGAAGAGAAAGATATGTAATAATATAAGTAAAAAAAAGAATAGAAGAAAAGATATAGAAGTATAGGTGAACATATTTGAAAGGAAGAAAAGATAAATGAGATAAGGAGAGACAATTGGACAGGGGATGGAAGGCACACTGAAGTGTATCTCTTTGAGACGAGGAGAGCCAGGCACCCTAACCCTAACTCAAACCCTGGTCAAGTTGGCCAGCTTTAAGCCATCCCCGGTCATATGATCATCAAGACACTCCCACTTGGTCACATGGCCGGCAAGCCATACCCACAAAATAAGCCATGCCCACAGTGTGGTACTAAAATATTTTGCAGCCCTTCACTGACCTTAAGACTCCAAGCATCTTAAACCAGGGTTCTCCAGCCTTGGCAACTTTAAGACTTGTGGACTTCAACTTTGCTGGCTGAGGAATTCTGGGAGTTGAAGTCCACAAGTCTTAAAGTTACCAAGGTTGAAGACTCCTGTCTTAGACTTAACGCACAATTTGCCAGGCCTGTACATAGCGCAGCCCTTGGTGAGGGCTTCAGCCTGCTCCCAGTCATGCGAGAGACCACCGGCTTCTTCCATTCCGACAAGTAAGCGGCGGAAATTCTATACATTAACTAAGGAGGCATCGCTGGGTAGGCGGTTCCTTATAAGGCCAAAGCGCTCGCCCGCCGAGCCGCTCGCCCCGTCCGTCTCCAGGTGGAAAGCAAAAACAAGCAGGCGCAATTCCCGCACGCGGCCTGCAGAGGGAGCTGCTCGCTGCTGCAGTCAAGCTGCTTTCGCCAGGGAAGAAACCTCGGACTTCGCTTCGCCTTCGCGGCGTCCGCCTCAAGCCACGACTGCTTCCTCGCGGCTCCCCCGAAGCGGCGGGAGAATTATGCGCGCGGGCTCGGAGTGAATGGGGAGAGACGGCGGGCAGCGGGAAGGCCGTGACACTCCCCCCCCCCACGGAGCATGTCCTTGTGGGTTGCTCCAACCCTTCAGGGTCCACCTTGGAGCCCCGGCCCCGGAGCCCCCCGCCGCCTCCCCTGACTGACTTACCTCGTTCGTCCGCCGGTAGGCGCGTCCCAGCAGACCGAGCGTGTCTTGCTTGAAGAGGCGGCGCGGGGTGGGGTGGTGGTGGGAGAGCGAGAGAGATCCCCGCAGAAGCGACGGGGAGGCTCTTTGCATTCCGCCAGCTTTCGCCGCTCTGGTTCTCCCGCCTGCCCGCCCGCCCTCACTAGCCCTCCAGGCCATGCGCCAGGCTGGACTCTGCCGCCCAGCCGAAATCTGAAAGCAGAAGGGGACCCATCGCCGAGCCTCGGTTGCTAAGGTAATCGCAGTTGCCCTGCAACGGTATGCCTCGATATTGCATGGTCTCCTCTCTCCCTCTTTTTCTCATTCTTTCTCTCCCCCACTCTCCCTCCCTCTCTTTCTCATTCTGTCTCCCTCTCTCTCATTCTGTCCCTTCCTCTCTCCCTCTCTTTCTCATTCTCTTTCTCCCTCCCTCTCTCACCCTCTCGTTCTCTTTCTCTCCCCCTCTCTCATTCTTTCTGTCCCTTCCTCTCTCCCTCTCTTTTTTCTCATTCTCTCTCTCCCCTTCTCATTCTCTCTCCCTCCCTCTCGTTCTCTCTCTCCCTCTCTCTCTCCCTCCCGTTTTCTCTCTTCCCTCTCATTCTCTCTGTCTCTTCCTCTCTCCCTCTCTCATTCTTTCTCCCTCCCTCTTTCTCATTCTCTCTCTCTCTCTCCTTCCCTATCTTTCTCATTCTATTTCTTCCCCCCTCCCTCCCTCTCGTTCTCGTTCTCTCTCTCCTCCTCTCTTTCTCATTCTCTCCCTCGTTCTTTTTCTCTCATTCTCTCCCTCCCTTCCTCTCTCCCTCTCTTTTTCATTCTTCCCCCTCTCTCTCCCTCTTTCTCTCTCCCTCTCCTTCTCATTCTCTCCTTCCCTTCCCCCTCTCTTTCTTTCTCTCCCCCCCCTCTCTTCCCCTTCCTCTCATTCTCTCGCTCTCTTTCTCCCTCCCTCCCGTCTTTTTGCGCTTTCTTCCTCCTTTCTGGTGTGACCCGGTGTGGTCGGCCTGCCTTCCGAGCCCACCCTCGGTCCCGGGGGTGCAAATCCCTTTCGGAAAAGATGGGGAAGAAGAATTCGCTCCAATAAAACAAAAATAAAATAAAATAAAGGGTGGTACGCCGGGGGTCCTTGCGCCGCCTTCCCCTTTTGCCCGAGTCCTAGGAATCCTAAGGAGGGGAGGCAAAAGTGCCTACCTGGTTTCATGAGCTCGGATGAGGGGGGGGGGCCGCAGCCGCCCTGCCTGCCTGCTTGCCGGGGGATGGGGTGGGTGGGTGAGGGTTGGCTGTAGCCGAAACGGCGGAGAGAGTTCGTTCCCGGGTCTGGAGGGAGAAACGCCTTCGGGGCTGGCCGGGAAAACCGGGCGCTGCGAGCCCCGAGGGCGGCGACGTACATCCGCAGGGCAAATCGCTAAGCAACCGGTCGAGCGAAGGGCGAGGGCAACGTTGCCGGGTGGCTGGGTTGTGACCCCACCCTCGTTGCCGGTGCCAGTCGTGCGATGATTCAAAAGAGTTGGCTGGGCCGGAGTAGACGGTCGACGGTCGTTCGAACGGAAGGCGTTACTGCGGGAGTTTAGTCCCTCGGTTGTTAAACGGAGCGGGCCTCAGTGCAAGACCCAGGTCGCTTTTGTGTACAGCCGGAGCACGGCTTGATTTTTAAAACTAGCTTCGCAGCCAGGAGGAAAAGCAACGAAAAGCAATTGGGAACTGGCTCAGTGGCCCATTGGGATTTCCCGAAACCCAATGAGGGAACAGGACTGGGTCAATCAACAGCATTTTAGGCAACCGATTGTTTGATGGGGCCAGGAAACAAAAGATTATAATAATAATGATGATGATGATGATGATGATGATGATGATGACGATGATGATCCCAAGCACCTAGGACTGCGTGATGTAGCAACAAATTATGTGTGCAGATCCCAGTAAAGCGGCCTTTTGCAATTGACAGATGGAGAATTTGTCAATTCCGATGGTTTTCAAATGTCCGCTGAGATCCTTTGGCACTGCGCCCAGCATGCCAAGGACCACTGGGACCACTTTTACTGGCTTATGCCAGAGTCGTTGCAGCTCGGTTTTCAGATTATTATTATTATTATTATTATTATTATTATTATTATTATTATTATTATTATTATTATGCTTTATTAGAAATAAATGCAAGCTAATTATCTCTCTTACTTAGACCACACTAAGGAACACACCTGCAGCCATTTCCCTTTAAAACCAAACAGAAACGTTTCTGCTATAATATTTCACAGTAAAAATGTTTTCACAAGTGTCTTTGGCAATGGATGCATTACGTTGTGCAGTTTCAACAAGCAGTCCAAAAAATGTGCATAAAAATAGGATCCATATTTGTTTAAATGCAAGCCACAAGGCTGTGGGTTAAGTTGCCTCTTATTTTAGCTGTACATTACGTGCTCAAAAAAAAGAGGAGCCCATGAGTTGGAAAAGAAGCTTTGAATGTATAGGTTTTGTTCATTTCCTGGTGTGTGCATACAGTAGTCCCTCACCTATCGCTGGTGTTACGTTCCAGACCCGGCCGCGATAGGTGAAATGGGGAATTTATCGACTGATAGTACTTATTTAAGTATTTATATTGTAATTGTTTGGTAAGTTTTCATTGTTTTAAGTGTTTATAAACCCTTCCCACACAGTATTTATTTTAGATACAGTATTTAAATACAGTATTTACAATTTTAGATTTATTTTTTTTTAAAAAACCTGCTGATCGAGTTCGGCGGGCTGTTTAAATCTGCCGATCGACTTCCTCAAAAACCCGCTATGAAGTGAAGCCGCAGTAGGTGAAGCGCGGTATAGCGAGGGACTACTGTATATCTACAATTAGATGTGAAGAATGTCTTCTTCCTTGTAGTAATGTGTGATTAACTCGTGAAAGCTTCTGTCAGTCCATGAAAGCAGGTTCAGAGCAATTTCAGATACTTCACATCTGTGCACTATGGGAGGTGCAAGTATTTAAACAGTAGGAACTGGGTTTGGGAAGGGAAGAACAAGTTGTTTTATTTGTTGCTTTAGAGTTTAGACAGTTGAACAGGTTCCTTGTTGGAATTTTGTTACAGCCCTTCACAGAAGCTGGCTTTTGATAATGGCCACATTGATTCCTCCTAAACTCATTTATCCAGAAGAAGCCTTTGTCACTTATCAAGGTGTCACCAAGCCCTGGTTATGATTGATGGGTGGAATTGTTTCTGCTTATTAGAAACATAGAAATATAGAAGATTGATGGCAGAAAAAGACCTCATGGTCCATCTAGTCTGCCCTTATACTATTTCCTGCATTTTATCTTAGGATGGATATATGTTTATCCCAGGCATGTTTAAATTCAGTTACTGTGGATTTACCAACCACGTCTGCTGGACGTTTGTTCCAAGCATATACTACTTTTTCAGTCAAATAATATTTTCTCATGTTGCTTCTGATCTTTCCCCCAACTAACCTCAGATTGTGCCCCCTTGTTCCTATGTTCACTTTCCTATTAAAATCACTTCCCTCCTGAACCTTATTTAACCTTTTAACATATTTAAATGTTTCGGTGATGTCCCCCCTATCCCTTCTGTCCTCCTATACAGATTGAGTTCATTAAGTCTTTCCTGATATGTTTTATGCTTAAGACCTTCCACCATTTTTGTAGCCCATCTTTGGACCCGTTCAATTTTATCAATATCTGTAACAGGTTTATTTATCAATAAACCTGTAACAGCGGAAGGGCTGGTACAGGTCTATTGGTGAACCATAAATACACGGTTGCTGTGTAGACCTTCTTCAGTCTGGTGAACGCCATCTGAAATTAAACAAGGGTAATTGAAATCTCTGTTTCCAATATATTTATCACACAGGTGTTGTTTGGATTGCAGCTTTAGTGTTATCTTTGCATATTTTCATCTCCACTCTAGAAGGAATAGAAGTATATTAATCAATCACCTAGCTTGACAGGGTTTTTCTTGGTTTTGCTTACATATGTATTGTTTTTTTGTTGTTGTTTTGAATTTTAATTTACCACCCAGAGTCACCTGTAAGTCGGGCAGCCGTATAGGTTGAAGGAACAAATAAAAAAGTAATTATACTTAATGTCAAGGAGTAACAACCATCTGTCTGTTGAATTTCTCTCAGAATCCTGAGCACTGGGGAAACGATTGATCTAATTTACAGGAAATTGATGGGTGAGATAGAGCAGAATAGTTGAGGGGAAGAGTCTCTACTTCTTAATAGCCTTGTTACAAAGACTGGGAAATACTGGTTTCAGTGTATAAGAGATAGGGAGAGCTGGAACAGAAAGGATTCAGTTGGGAAGAACCCTAGGAACCCAAGAGCTCTCTTCAGTGTTTCTATTCACCTGCTTCCCTTTGCCAAGAGCTACTCAATTATTTTCCGTTATGCCCTGCCTAGGAAGAAGTAAACATTTTGCGCCCCCCCAGCTCTCCGTCAGGATGGTTGTTTGCAATATTTGGCACTTTTTCAATGAAAAAATGCAAGCGGATTATCAGTGTGATTGGGGTGTAATGTGTTTAAGTGATGCCTTAAATTATTTGGCTTCATGCTGTCCACTGCCAACATTTTTAGACACAGTAAACTTAGCAGTCTTTCCTCGTCTCCCACCATAGTTACAGTGAAGCCAAGCACTACGTATGGCTTCGTCTTATTTCCTCGTCTTAGCTTTTGGGAGACTTATGTTTGTCTCATTGTCTCTGCCTCTCTCCTCCTTACTTTTTATCTCTGTTATTTCCCATGGTGTTTTTTAAGGGTTTGTTATCTGCACTTCATATCTCCTGCTCTGTGCTGTGTGCTATGCTTCGGTGCAAAAAACTCCCTGCAGCAGAAAAGCACGTTTCCTGGGTTCACATGCCCCGCTGGCTTGTTCCGTGTCCCCCCAGGGGGCCCCAGCCCACTCTTTGAGAAATACTGCCTTTACCTGTTGAACTCAGTAGGTCAGCATAATATTTGAAATGATAATGCCTCCCCTACAATTTCTACAGAATGTTCAGTTAATTTTCTTAATTAAATGGTATTTTCAATCAAATCAACTTTCTTAAAAAATAATAATAATACCCCCATGCTTTTCTTCCACATAAAAAAATAATCAGTGTGCAGCAATAATGTGAACACACAAAAAAGAAAACCATTTGAGATGAGTCTTGTTCAGGACTCTGCTCTGCAAGGGCTACCAATAACACAATAACACCAATAACACAAAAGAGAAGTGTGCTACCAATAACAGACTTCTCTTTTGTCTCTTATGGAACAGCCCACTAAGTGTTGGGTCTCTCTGCTGATTGCAATGCAAAAACTGAATGGATGGATGTGACATCGTTTGTTTATTTATTTATTTATTTATTTTTATTTATTTATTTATTTATTTATTCATTCATTCATTTATATCATTCATTCATTCATTCATTTATTTATATCATTCATTCATTTATTTAGGCAGGCTTTGATGCAGAAAGCTTTTTATATAAGTGCAAGCAATTTCATGCTGGGCACCTCTCTTTTGGTTTTTCTGTAAGTGTGGTAAAACCAATTTTTGCCAACTAGGCCTTTTTCCTTTAACAAACTGTTCTGGGAGCAGCAGGAGGCATCATTCTTGATGGAGTAGATGATACATTAGTCTAATCTGATGGGTATGTTACAGTAACTCTTGGTCCATTATTATGCTGCGGCTGAGAATAAAATCACCAACGCAAGATGCACATGCACAGTAAGGAATACAGGCGGCCCAGTACTATTCCATAGAGACACCTAGGCCTGCAAACATTTAACTCTGATTTATTTATTTATTTAGTGTATGGCAAAAATGTTGATAAGAACACTACAATTACATCCTCAATGAGCAAATATCAAATGCTTTAACCCTGAATTTAAAATAAATACGATTGTTTGTCTATTTTATTTACATCTAGCCTTTCTTCTAGAACAGGGATGGGCAATTAATTTTGCCATGGGGCCACATGAAAAATCGGGATGGTTTTAGAGGCCCGGACTAATATAATTAACTCAGTTCTACCCAACACTGTAAAGACCCAGACTCTGGCCTGACCTAAACACCCAGACCCACTCTACAGACCCTTAATTGTTTGCTTTACGGCAACACGGTGCACCACAGTCACTGCACTGGGGTGTTTGCATGGTTTCTGTGCTTGGCCGATTTTGGTAGGAGGTTGGGGTCCACTCCAGTGCGAGGATGAAAGAGCTCACCATGTCTGCCGGGACTCCTCCGGTTCCTGCTTGCCTCATGATTCATCAGGAACCGGAGGAGTCCCAGCAGACGCGGTGAGCTCTTTCATCCTCACACTGGAGCGGACCCTGACCACTGTGGGCCGATCACAGACAGCAGGCGGGACGGATGCGGCCTATTGGCCGCCCCTTGCCCAGGCCTGTTCTAGAACATTAAGACATTTATTTATTTATTTATTTATTTACTTACTTACTTACTTACTTACTTATTTATAGGCCGCCCTTCTGATGGATTCAGGTCATCTGTAATAAAATGTAATAAAATCATTACAAATATTAAATTACCCCAGTACATAATGTAAAAACAGACATAAAAGTTAAAACCCAATAAAACAGCACACAGTCATCACTCATACATATTCGTGGCTGGAGCGGAGAACTCCCACTCAACGGCCCCAGGCCTGCTGACATAAGTGTGTTTTTTATGCTTTTTAGAAGGCGAGCAGAGTGGGAGGCGGTACAAATCTCTGGGGGCGAGCTGGTTCCAGAAGACCGGGGCCGCAACAGAGAAGGCTCTCCCCTGCGGTCCTGCCAGCCAGCATTATCTGGCAAACGGGACCCGGAGAAGGCCAACTCTGTGAGACCTAATTGGTCACTTGGATAGAATTTTCCATTCAATTTTATCTTCACAACACTCCTCTGAGACAGACTTGATTAAGAAATTGTTTGAAGTGTAGTATTCATTTATTAAATTTGTATCCCATCAGTCTACAAAGCAACTCCATAATAGTCTAAAAGCAGTAGAGTTCCATGAGGAATTGAATCACTCTCTTGCAGGTCTTACTTTGATATCTAATAATTACATGCCCAGAATGGAATGGGGACACTGTCACTCCAGACAGAAAACCAGGAAGAATAAGAAAGAATTGGAGCATAATAGTCTTGATTAGAGAAGACTGCTGATCTCTTCATTTTCACAAGTGGTCAATGTTTGCTAGAAGTTAGTGTATGATAATACCTGGATGGTTACGTATTGCCCATCCTTGTTTGGAACATTTTATTCTTCACAAGCTTTCCAAATTAGGCATTGATGTTTGGAAACCTGGTCAATTCTGAAATAAAGCTTTCAACAAACCACCTGTTTAAAAACATTGCCTGTTCCTTAGAAGTGCAATTTGCAACAGTACAGTCGCACTTTGGTACTTGACTGCTTTGAAACTCATCAGATTTGGTACTTGATGCATTTTGATGAGAAAACTTTGTCCCAGTATTCATCCTTTCGTTTGGCACTCAATGTTCAAGATAGGACTTGCTGCTGTTGGTTACCTCATGACTTGTTATCCTTCCCAGCTGAAACAAAGGATGACATGTTAGACATGTGGCAACTCTTGCCTTGTGCCTATCCCCTTGCAGTTTTGTCTCAGTGTTTGTGGCCATTGTGTGTATTTTTGCACTTTTATCTTCTCAGTAAAGGCAAAGTGAAGTTTTTATTTTATTTAATCTAAGGATTTATTATTATTTTTAGGCTTATTTCACCTGTAAAGTAACGATATACAACCCTATCTTTTTATGTATTGCTTTAAAAATGTGCATTGTCTTTGGTTTAGAACACATTACATTTGTTTATTCAAAGTGTTGGTAATGACCTTTAAAGCCCTACATGGCATTGGACCAGAATACATCCGGAACCGCCTTCTACCGCACGAATCCCAGTGGCCGATAAGGTCCCACAGAGTTGGCCTTCTCCAGGTCCCGTCGACCAAACAATGTCGTTTGGCGGGCCCAGGGGAAGAGCCTTCTCTGTGGTGGCCCCGGCCCTCTGGAATCAACTCCCCCCCGGGGATTAGAACGGCCCCCACCCTCCTTGTCTTTCGCAAATTACTCAAGACCCACCTTTATCGCCAGGCATGGGGGAACTGAGACATCCTCTCCCCGGCTTTTATATTTTATGTTTGGTATGTATGTGTTGTATGGTTTTAAATTGTTGGGGTTTTAGATATGTTTTATTTTAATATTAGATTTGTCTCACTGTTATATTGTTTTTGTATTACTGTTGTGAGCCGCCCCGAGTCTTCGGAGAGGGGCAGCATACAGATCTAATAAATAATAATAATAAAATAATAATTTACATTATTCCTTATGGGGTAAAATTTGTTTAGTGCTCATGCTCTCCCTCCCCCGAATTAATGATGGGTCCTGATGTACTACTATGTGGAAAACGTTGTCATATCATAACTGATATCTTATTCCTGCATTATTTTTAGAAACATTGGGGTTGGTGAGCAGCTGGAATGAAAGAAATATAACCTCTCTCTCAGTCTAGTGTTTTGTTTTTATGGAAAATTTGGATGAGGGTTAGATATTTATCCATTTGCCAGAAAGCTGCCTTTAAATAATATCATATAAAGCAAGACCAAAAATTTCAGGTGCATATTTATTTTGAAAGATAAAATAATCTTATTTTATTTGGATTAGAGAGCTTCAAACCAACCCATTTGTTAGGTTGTGTTCCAAAGTACCACACAGCATATCTAGATGATTTAAGTCTTGCATGTGAAGGCATTGAGGCTTTCAAAGTGACCCAATGTGGTTGAATTTTGAAATGAGGCTGAGATGAGAATGAGGGGGCGAGTTGTCCAGTTGAATTTCCGAGACCGTGTGGATGGGTGGTCTGTTAAAAAGGCAGCCAGGACAGTCTTGCCTCTTTAAGAAGTAGGCGGTATGAATGTTTTGCCTGGTTTTAAAATTCTCACTTATTAGAAGCAAATTTACGGAAGTCTCCTTTACTCTTTAATCTTCAGGAAATTTTCATTGCTTCATTTTTTTTGAACAGGTAGAAACATTAATGAGCAAAGCTCTGGGCTGCAGCCTTCCATCATTTTTTTAATGTCTTGCTACGCAAATATGCTTGAGGCTGCCTCTTTGTTTGCAGCATACCAATTTTTCACAATGTTTTTTAGGAACAACAACACACCCACACACCCACACACAAATGAGGCTGCTTACTTTTGGATTAAGAATAGAGATCCTCAAGTTTATGATATCCAATAGGTGATGTTGCATTAATAAGCTAAACTACCCCGCAGGATTTCTCTGAGGATTACAATGACAACAAGGAAGACATGATAGAGCCGTATATGCTGCCTTAAACTCCTTGGGGAAAAGGCAGGAGAATGTAAACAAGTTGCTCTTCTTGGAACTGAGAAAGGACTTTTCCACAACCCTAGAGATTAGTTAGCTTCAAGCCTCCTTGTGTTATCTAATGCTAGCACTAAAGAATCAGATGTTGGA
The DNA here is from genome assembly GCF_031021105.1 of Erythrolamprus reginae. Lineage (NCBI taxonomy): Eukaryota > Metazoa > Chordata > Lepidosauria > Squamata > Dipsadidae > Erythrolamprus > Erythrolamprus reginae. The sequence continues at coordinate 88,921,433 of NC_091950.1, read as the reverse complement.
TGACTAGCCGTAGGAAAAGGAGAATAGCTGGGTTGGTTATTTTGTGGAAAGTCTTGGTGAAAGATCTCTGACATGTGGACAGCTACTTTCTCAGTAACATTTCAAAACGGGAAAATGCAGGTTACATTTCACCTCAGATTCATCTGGAAGATAATTTGAGGGAGGAGAAAAGGGCTTAACGATCAGGTCAATTGCTTTAAAATAATTAAATGCTAGTTCAGCAGTGTGTCAGGAAGATGCTTTCAGGTTTTGATGCTTGTGTTGTAAAACTGTAGGCTGTTTGCCTCTGATATTGCTACACCCTCCAGAGTTCTACCAACAATGTTACCTCCTGTCAAATATTATACTGAATTCTTGTCTCCAGGTTCTACCTGGACAAGCATATGCTAATGGTAATCATGCTAATGTCTCTTCCTTGTCTCTCCCAACAGCCAAAAATAGCAAGTGTAATAAGTATTGGGTAAATATCCGGTGTGCCTGGACGACAGAAAGGATACATTCTCTTTCTCTTTGATCGTATCAGTTTTATAAATACATGAAAGGTTAAAGAGAGGAGATAGAGATACTTTTTCTCCTTATGAATACCAGATGTTAAAGATTAATGAAAATGATAGGAAATATTTTCAAGCGAAGGTGATTTTGCTCTTTTATAGAGCACTGAATAGCTTCAGGTTAGCCAAAGATACTTTGATGTGGTGGTATAAAACATTGCACAAGACTCTTTTGCTTTCTTTGCATAGGAAAAAAAAATACAAGGATCAATAAAATTGCTGATATAAGTACAGTACTGTTCTGTCGTGAGTGTTGACTAAGTTCTTTGTGTGGTGTCATTTTATTGTGGTTAGGGCATTAAAATTATAATTTATTTAATGGATTTATCACTAATGAATATATTAAATGAAAGCTTTGTCTGAAAAAACACTGACATTTCAAAATACTTTGAGATTCATTTACATATTCCAAATATTAACCTGTTCTTCATGGATTTGTATTTGATTTTAATTTTGTGGTAAACTGCCCCACCAAATCCCAGTTTCTCCATGTCAGGTCAAGATTGGGTTGATTTCATATTTCAAATGGTCTGTTTGTTTATTCGTGTCAGATGCACCACAATTAAAATAAGGCATACTATAATAGTCTTACTGGTATGCCTTATTTCAAATGGTGGAGAAAAGGCTGTCATTTACCACAAGCATATATCTGTTGATAAATCAGTTCATTTTCTGAAAGAAAGAGTAAGTTCCTCAAGGGAAGATGATTTCACACAAGAATTAAGGAACAGCAATTTTATTAGGCTACAAACTGATAGTGAAAATCTGGATAGAGTACAGGAAAGCTAATATTCTCAGTCCTGTTTTCTCACAAATGTCAGAATCACAACCTCAGCCAATCTTCAAGTCCTATTTTGAAATGACAAGTTGTCATGTCAAATAAAATCTGTAGCCAGACTTGGGAGTTAGGTAACTTCCTTTGCAACTGAATTTTTTCTTTTATTCAGTTCAGAATAAGCATTCTAGCAGTCGGTTTTTTAACTGACGATCAAGCTTAGTTTCTGTGTGTGTGTGTGTGTGTGTGTGTGTGCGTGTATGACAATTTTGAGGCATACAGATTACAGTAAATACACAAAAGCTAGACATTTCTCCTGTTACTCAATCCTATGCATAAACATCACCTTAGCAACAGTATTTGAAGTCATAAATAGAAGATTAATGAATAAGATAACAAATAAACCATAGGTTTAATGCAGAATTGACTAAAGATGAAGCAATATAGTAACATAGCAATTTAGCTGTATATAAACCAGAAAGAGGTTTCTTTTCTGTTAGAGAATGCATCTGCTTAATCTAAATCTGGTTATTTGTTAGATTTCACAAAGTTCCAGCATAAAATTAGAATAATCAACATTAAAGCTGCTCAAAGTCCATTTCGGAGTGAGCGGCATATAAATGCAATAAATAAATAAACAAACAAACAAACAACATATTTGTTTGGCTAAATGGAATGGAAAAGTATTGGAAATAGAATTGGCTGAAAAATTAACACACTGACAAAATGCCTTTCATGAAGTAGTGTTTTACTTAGGTTTGGTGTCCAGTCTTAGATATGTTAATAAAATAATTCCTATTGGAGTAAATGAAAATGATCATTTAGACACAAATATTAAAGATGAACACTTGAAATCTCACCTGTTTCCTTAAGTTTACAAATTAGTGTCTATATGCTCACAAATTGTATTTACTCTTGTATAATTTTGAGGTTTTGCTCTTCTATTTTGCTCTTCTTCTTTATTAGTCTTTAATTTTTTTTTAGCATTCTATTGAAGCACAGTTGGTTTAAGTAATTATTTTAATAATTCAGGTAAATGCAGAGAAAGACCATAATTGAAGCCCTAACTGGTTTACCTTAAGCAGGACTAAGATAGATAGATGGACCCATGTTCTGCCTTGGAGATAAAACATGGGAAGACAGAATAGCTGCAGAAAAAACAAATAGGTGAAATCAATCGCTTAGAGTCCCATTGGACTCAATTATATGTCCTAGTTAATATCACCTGACCAGCCTTTCTTTCTGAAATATATCCCTTATAAATAATTGTCATTTCCCTCTTGTCTTTCAGAGATGGTTTAAAATGTTATTCAGATAAATTGGAATAATCATTCCCCAAGGATTAGCTTCCCTGTTAGAATCCTTGGTAGTTAGACCTTTGTAAGATCAATTGGAAGCATTCTAAACTCTCTTGCTTATGTTCTCCAGGTGAATTGTGTGGAACTATAAATCTAGTCATCCTAAGATGTATTGATAAGTTCATTTGAGATCACTAGCAATAAAAGGGGTTTCGCTGTTGCTGATTTTTGTTTTTAGACCTGATGAGGATTAAAGTAGGGTTGCACTGCCATTTCAAAGTGGGCCCATTAGAATATATCTTGAATTGTTGATAATATCCTTTAGGATAATATTTTTTTAGTACCCAAAGCATGGCATTTATCCAGTGAATAAATTTGGAGTAAGTTTCCGGCTGGAGGAAAACACCCAACAAGATGTAGTTCAGTGATGAGAAAAGTAAGGACTTACAACGTGGGAAAATATTATTTTACTGAAAGAGTGATAGATGCTTGGAACAAACTTCCAGCAGACATGGTTGGTAAATCCACAGTAATTGAATTTAAACATGCCTGGGATAAACATATATCCATCCTAAGATAAAATACAGAAAATAGTATAAGGGCAGACTAGATGGACCGTGAGGTCTTTTTCTGCCATCAATCTTCTATGTTTCTACATTGATGGAAGGAAAAATCAGATGTAGAGGTACAGGATAAGCAATACCCTAGCTCAAAGTTGTGAGATGGATCAAGGAATTATGATGGATATTGCTTAAGTATGAGTCAGCAATGTGCTGCACCTGCCAAAAAAGCCAACATAGTCCTAGGATGCATCAACAGAGGGATAACATCAGGATCATGGAAAGTGATAGCACTGTTCTATACTGTACTGGTGAAGCTACATTTGGAATATTACATCCAGTTCTGGTCACCACAATACAACAAGACCCCCAACGTTCCTGCCAGCTGTATGATTCTATGATACCTCCCATGGCAGGTGAAGAAGATTTCCCCATAAAATATTGCTTTTAATAGTAGTCCTCTGAATGGGAAGGTGAACTTTCTAATCTTGAAATATTAAAGCAATCCTTCCCAATCTGTTCGGCACAAATGTGTATATTCATTTATTCAATGGTATCGCCAGTGGCTATGTTGCAACACTGGTGACTAATACAGCAACGTATAACCAACAAAAATTAAAACATAGGCCTGGGACAGCACATATATTTAGGCTTGACCTATCTCATTGGCTCATACTCAGGAGGAAAACCAAGTCTTCCTTCTCTTATGAAACACTAGCAGGGTTTTTCCTCATCTAGACGTATGCTCTTCTACAGGACCAGGGTAGTTTTTTTCATTCTCCAGACTTGCTAGGTGAAGGTGACAAGAATTGTCATCGAAACATACAGAAATAGTAGCTTGAAAACAACATTTGAAGCAGCTTTTGCCCATGTATTGTTTTCTGATGGCTTGTGGTAATTCCAGTCTGCTTGCACAAAACAAAATGGTAGAGAAATTTGATCTGGAACAATCATTTATTTGTTCTGCTGTTTCTGATCTATAACACTTCTTTTTCTTAGACAGGTTTGAATTATCTTTATATTAAAGAAAGGGTCCATATAGAATGTTAATAATAGAAATGGAGCTTTAGTCCCAGTTTCCAAAATCTGTTGCTCAAGCAGAAAATCTCTTTGGGAGGAAAATATTTTATCAAATTGCCCCAACTCTCCTGTCAATTTAGCATGTGTTTTTAACATATTCTAAGCCACCCTACTTTTTTCACCTTAGTCCATATTTCTATGGATAGAAGCATATTTTACCTGATCTACTGTATATCAAGGTTGACTCAGCCTTCCATCCTTCCGAGGTGGGTAAAATGAGGACCTGGATTGTGGGGGCAATATGCTGGCTCTGTTAAAAAGTGCTATTGCTAACATGTTGTAAATTGCCCTGAGTCTAAGGAGAAGGGCAGCATAAAAAATAAAACAAACAAACAAACAAATAAATAAAATCATAATAAATAATCTGCATAATTCCATCTAGTTCTTAATGCAGTTTGTCATGAGTTGCTATAGTTGGGCCAGCTGAATTTGAAGATAAGTTTATATCTTCATTTACAAGCTCCTTTTTATGTCCTGTTTTTTAATTAAAATGCTTCTTAGGGTTGTGCTGAGATCATAATTTCAAGAACATGATGAGATTTGGAGCATGTCTCGGTGTACATATAGTGCCTGTTGGTAACACCTTAAAACTGTGGTGACTAACCTTTTTCTCATCACGTGCTGAAAGCGCATGTGTGCTGGCACCCATAATGCAATGTGCACGTGACCCGCCCATGCCCCCATGTCTCCCACGTATGCATGTATAACCCACATGCCCAGTAATGAGCAGCCAAAATTTTAATTGCCATACTGTGAGTGTGGCTTATTTTGTGAGTGTGGCTTGATGGTCATGTGACTGGGTAGGAGTGGCTTGCCAGCCATGTGACCAGGTGGGAGTGGCTTGAATGATCATCATCGTTCAAATGAACTGTTAAGTCCTTGACTTACAACGTCACCAGTGTCAGTCGCTCGGGTGACAATTTGCTTTGTGTTTCCCGCGCTCTCTTTCCTGGGTCGCCCCCCTGCCTCAGACTGTGAAGCCAGGCAAATGGGTGCCGATCAGCTCTTGAGAAAAGAGGGGGGAGGAAAAGGGCCCCCTGCAACTCCTGCCAGTGCTGGTCTCCCTGCCGCTTTCCGAGGAGGAGGAGGATGCGAGGGGGAGGGATTTAAAAATATCAGAAAGTCGAGGAGAGTTACAAGGTTATTATTGTTGCACAATGCCTTTTCATCTCAGCTTCAGGCAGAGTGAGAGCTTTGCGAGGGGAAAAAGAGCACAGCCCAGACTGCTTTGACGCGGCTCGGCTCTCTTTTTTCTTCCTGCTGCTGCGCGCTCCTTGCTTTTTTCTTCTTTCCTCCTTCCTGGCCTCAGGAGGTGGCTGCGTGAGGCTGGAGGGGAGCCGGGCAGGAGAGAAGGAAGCTCATCCAAGGCCAGGAAGGAGGAAAGAGGAAAAAAGCAAGGAGCACAGATGCAGCAGCAGGGAAAAAAAGGAGAGTTGAGCTGAGACCAATAATCCCAGAAGTGACTGCCGCCGCTCACCAGTCAGCTGGGTTCCACCCCATCCTACCTGCTGCCCACCCCTGCACACGCCCCTTTTTGGGCTAGCAGGCCTCCCTGCAGTCTCCTGGGACCAAAAATGGGCTGTGTGGGGGGTACTGCACACCTACCATGCTCCCCCCACCCCATGCATGCACACATGACCCCTAACCTGCCCGCATATGTACACGTGTCTCCCAAATGCATCCCATCCTCTGTGCATGTGTAGTAATACCAAATATCATCCGGCTGGTGGGATGGACATGCGCATGTGTGTTGGAGCTGAGCCGGGTAGTGGCTCATGTGCCCACAGAGAGGGCTCTATGTACCACCTGTGGCACAAATGCCATAAGTTCACTATCACAGCCTTAAGAGAAATGCAAAATTTTTGTGGGATTGTCTACCATTTGCAAAACCCTAGATGAGGACAGACTTGCTTTAGCCTCTTTCCAACAGCACACGAAGGGCCAATGTTCACTTCAAATCTCTTTTTGCTTTTTGAATCTAAATCGCTGCCCAGTGATAGTCTTCTGGGTGTTAAAAATAACCAAGTACAATTCTGTGTCTACTCAAAATTAAGTCTTAATGAGTTCATTAATTAGATATACTAAGCTATGAGGAAGTTCCATTGAACACAGTGGAACTTTCTCATAAATAAGATTGCATGAAAAACTATTCTGATTTATTTAAACATCCTTACCTTCAGGCATAAAATAATAGATTGCCATTTTTTTGCATCTTCTATTAAATGATACAACAATTATTGGTCATGGACTGATTTCTTATTCTAAGGTTCCCTTTTACCTTCACCTCTTCTTCTAATTAGGCATGCATGCAGTCACAGCAGAGTTTAATACATGTTGTATTCTGATATTATTTCTGTAATAGAAGTAATTTGTTGATTTTATATTGCATGGGAATTAAACATCTATTGTTAAATATTTCATTGGGCATTTTTCTTTTGTGCTTCTTCTCTATATAATTCAAAGAGGACCCATTTCTTCCTAAGCGGTAATGTAATAGTTGTGAGCACAGCTAGTAGTCACTTTTGCAAGATTTTTACTTGAAAAGAAAAACCTGCTTTCCCTCTTTTTCAACAGTGACCAATATATTTGAGCATTTTGTACTGTCACTGATATTTGGTTAAATCCAGGGCATATGGCAGTACTTTTCAACCTTTTTCCTTGGTTACCTCAAACCATTTTTGGAGTTCAGCAAATAGTCACATTTTGTTACGAAGGCAAGAGTGAAAAATCCTACTTCACACACTGTGCAGGAATTTTGAAATAGCAATAATTGCATCATGGCCACCCAGCTACTACAGAACATTAACAGTAAAGACGTCAAATCTTCTTTTCTTCAAATAACATTCTGTAGGAATCATAGGCATGGAGACATGGTTTTCTGAGCAAAGATGTTCACAGCTAGGAAAATCTCCCTCTGGGTCTGAAGCCTCTTGTGTTTAGAGACTTCTTCTCTCTGGATATGATGTTCAGAGATCTCTCTTTTGCTCTTTTGCATTTATTTTTTATAGCAAATTTCTTGTGCACACAAGAACTAAAGTTTAACTTTACTAATTTAGCTATAATGGATAAATGGTTAATATATAACATGTAGTATACAAACAGATCATATCAAGGTGTGATTGCTAACTAAACAGAACAGCATTTAATTAACTTTTACATTAGATAATCAGAGAGCTGAGTAAATGATCTTTACCTTAAACAGGACAGAGAGCCGAGTAAATACTCTTTACCTTAAGCAGGATGTTCAATCAATATTTACCAAGATAGGTATTCCACATTGTTTGTCAATGATTGATAACAACCTACCACATTCTGCACTGACTGTGTGACCTAAGCTCAGTCATTTGCTCTGCAAAACCATTAATGGGTTCATGTCTTGTTACTCAAAGGAAAACCACTTTTATCCATTTTGGGTAATTTAGCCAAGTGGGAAGTGCTGGCACACAGCAAATTCCATAATGCCTCCTTCTGAAATGTCACATCCTGACCCATTTTATTGCTTGCCTGCATGATAATATGAAATAATTGTGAGTTGAGTGTGCTAAGAGATGAAATATTAGATTCACCGTTAAGATATCAGAGCTCTTATTGATTGGAATAGTAGAGACTACATTTCTTCATTATTGAATGGCACATTGCCCTATATGCTTGATTGCAACTAAGATAGTATCTTCAGCCCAATTATTCACAATACACATTAAAGATATCACGTTTTAATTTTCTGGATCTCTTTTAAAAGATTGGTATCTCATTGATTATGAAGGCATATGCGAATTGTTATTAAATTTCTTAATTTTCCATCAATACTTCTTTATTTAATTTATATGTCATACATGAATGTAATCATCGGGCATATATAAATATTTTTATTATTGGACTCATAACTATTAGTGATGCAGTCCAGGACAAAAATTCTTTTTGGTGTCTCATTGTTTCATTGCAAATTTAATACAATTTAGTGCTCCTACATTAATGTCCTCTTTTTCTGGAAAAAAATCTTCTATTTTCCGAAGGACATCTTCATTTTTGGATTCTGCTTGTCAATCTCTGGATGGCCTCTTGGACTCGTGATACTTTTTCTGAGCTATGGTATAACATTGAAAAATCAGTCATAAAACTTAGGCTGGTGAAATGGCATCCTCGCCTTTGTTATTGTGTCATCATCCTTCCACCTCTGTGCTTCCCAGAACATTAGAGAGGAGAACTGTAGACTTCTGGACAAAATGGTTAAATATTTATAAGGTACAAGAAAATAGCAGACTACATATAAGGAAAAGAGATATTGGGTTATTTCTGCTTTCTAGAGAGCTTCCCCTTATCGCTAGCCACTTCTTTCTGCTTTGATTTTATCTTGGAGAATAAAATACATGTTAAAAAGAGGGTTCGGATTAAGTGTCTTCTTCTTCTCCCAAAAGTTGACAATCATGCGCCCCCGCTGTGACCAATTTTTCCATTCTTGCACTTTCTCTTCTTTCTGTTGGTTTGATTTGTAGTTGATTGTGGGATACAAAGATGTGGTGAAGCTTTAACTACTTCCACAACTTTTGCTGTTGATCAAATCAATCATTAAAGGTGTTCGCTCACCTCCCGAGCAAGAGAGCATCCTAGAACACAAGTCTTAAAGTTGCCAAGGTTAGAGACCACTGTTCTAGAATATCTGCACAAGTTGCCACTGAGTAAATTTCCTTTTTTTTTGGCTTCTTCCACCAAGATGTCCATTGATCTTCACAGAGATCTGGTAGCAACCACAATAGCAGAATCCTTATGAAAAATCCCAGGAAACACAATGTGGGTGTGGACTTGATTTTCTTGTCATTAAAAGATGACCAAGAGTTTTTAAAAAGCAAAGGAAAAGAACTCTATACTGTCCACAAGCTTATTATTGCTTGGGTATCCAATCTAATAAATAATAGTAATAACAACAACAACAACAAAAAAAATTAGCTGCAATGACTCTGGCATAAGCCAGTGAAAGTGGTCCCAGTGGTACTTGGCACGCTGGGCACAGTGCCAAAGGATCTCAGCGGACATTTGAAAACCATCGGAATTGACAAAATCTCCATCTGTCAATTGCAAAAGGCCGCTTTACTGGGATCGGCAAACATAATTCGCCGCTACATCACGCAGTCCTAGGTGCTTGTGAAGTGCCCGACTGGTGATGAAATACGAAATCCAGCATAGTGATCTTGTTTGCTGTGTTGTATTGACATTGTATTGGCACTTTCAGATCACAGAGAAGGAGAGAAGAAGGTAGTGCTTTTTACTTTTTGCATTTTGCTTTTTGCATTTTTTGAATTCAAGGAGAAGGGGCAGATATAACTGACTGTAACAGACAATTTTTTTGGCAGTTTGTTTTCAAACACAGACCAATCAGATTAGGCTGGGGCAGGATTAGACTGGGAAGTATAAAAGGCAGGAAAAAGCCATTTTAATTTGCACTTTCAGATCACAGAGAAGGAGAGAAGAAGGTAGTGGCCCGCGTGCCTAACGGCACGCGAATCATATAACTATAAACCAAAATCAGCAAAGTTTGGTAACAATAGGGGTTATTGATTTTCTTGCTAAGTACTTGTATTTCAATACATTGTTAAGATGACTGGCTTGGTGCAGTGTAACAGTTGTTTGGCTGTTGTCTTCCGCAGTACCTTGTGGAACTTGGGGTACTGCCCTCTTTGCATAAGGACATCTAGGTTAGATGGCGAGATCTCTAGATTGCAGTCCTTAGTTTGTAGCTTGCAGTCGGAAGTGGAAAGATTGTCCCAGCCACGTGCTGTAATGCAGCCATGTGTCCAGCCTCCACTTCCACAGCGCCCCCCGAGGAGGAGGGCTGTGTGGACAACTGTTGGTTCAGGAAGATTGTGTGCAGTTGAGCAAAAACATAGCAATTTTGGTCTCTCTGTATCGAATTCCTATAATGTTCTTGCCGATTTAAATAGTAAGGATGTTGGAGATATTAGCAAGATCCCTCAGGCAGAGAATGAGGGGATGTTCAAAGGGGAAGTTGTCATAAATGTCACCAAACCATCAAGTGCAGTTAGAAATAAAAAGAGGACACATTTTCTTGTGGGTGATTCGACTGTAAGAGGTGTTGATTTGGGACAGAGCAAGGATGTGGTGAAGGTGCTGAGGTGTCTCCCAGGGGCCACTGCCAGCAGGGACAGGAGGCGGATTACAAACATTGTTGAGGCTGTGAGTAAAGGTAATAACGTTGATGTGGTGGTGCATCTTGGCACAAATGATTTGTCCCAGAGAAATGTTAATGTAGTAAAAAGAGATTTTCAATGTCTAAGTGTGGAGCTGGGTAAAATAACTGATTCAGTGACTTTCTCAGAGGTGTTACCGGTTTGTGGCCAAGAGGATAAAACAATGTGTATCAGAGAGTTTAATGTGTGGTTAAGGCAGTGGTGTAATGCTGAAGGTTTTGGCTATGTAAGTCATGATGTCAGTAGGTGGTCTAATAGGGAGTTGTTTAAGAGGGATGGTTTGCATCCATCATACAGAGGTACCCAGGTGCTCGGTGAGGAATTCAGAACTTTTTTGGACAGGCATTTAAACTAGGTAAAGGGGACAGAGATGTAACTGATGTGGGTGATTTCTGTCCCCGACAGATGAGGATAAAGCAGTTTTTGGAAGCTTATGAAAAGGGAGCTGCAAATGAAATAGATGTAGTTGTTGATGATAAGGGGCAAACTAATAATGAAAATAATGTTCTTCGGGTAATGTGCACGAATGCTCGAAGCTTGAGCAACAAGCTCTGTGAATTAATGGCCATAATATATAGAGATAATTTGGACCTGGTTGCCATAACTGAGACATGGTTTAAGGATTCTAATGAATGGGAAATATCCACACCAGGATATACACTGTATAGGAAGGATAGAATAGAGAGAAGGGGAGGTGGAGTAGCCATTTATATTAAAGAAAGTCTAAAAACAACACTAATTCACAATACATGTCAAGATCTAGAGACTCTCTGAATTTGCATGCAAAATAATGAAGGTTCTGTCATTAGAATTGGAGTGATCTATAGGCCTCCAGGGCAATCCGAGGAATATGACAACAAGATAGTGGATGAAATTACCCAAATGGCAGTAAAGGGAGATATTGTGGTTATGGGTGATTTCAACATGCCTGATGTTGACTGGAATATCCCCAGTGCCCTTACATGCAAAAGTAAGAATATAGTAGAGGCCTTTACAGGAGCAGCTCTGGCACAGCTGGTTAAGACACCAACTAGAGAATATTCTAGATTTAGTTTTTACGAATGGGAATTGGGTTTCAGATGTCAAGGTGGGAGAAAATTTAGGATGCAGTGACCATCTATGTTTGTGGTTTGATGTAAAAACTAATTGTGAGCAATCCTATAATGCAACCAAAGTATTGGATTTCAGAAAAACAAATTTTAATGCAATGGGGGAATATTTAGAAAATGAATTAAAGGGGAGGGATAAAATGGCAGGAGCGAGCACCCAGTGGACTGTATTAAAAAAGGCCATCTTAAAAGCCACTGGACTGTATGTAAGACAAATAACTAAAGGTAAAAGGAAGAAGAAACCGCTATGGTTTAGCAATGATGTAAGGGCTATAGTCAATGAAAAAAAGGCTGCCTATAGGAGGTATAAAGAGTCTGGAAGTATAGCTGATAAGGAGGTGTATAAAATGAGACAGAAGGAGGCGAAACAGATAATATATGCTGCTAAAGCCTCAAAAGAGGAAGAAATTGCCAAATCTGTAAAGAAGGGGGATAAAACCTTCTTCAGATATATTAGTGATAAGAAGAAGAAAAACTGCGGCATCACGAAACTTAGTACCGGGAATAATACATGCATTAATGGGAATAAGGAGATCGCTGACCATTTCAATAGCTACTTCTGTTCAGTTTTCTCAAAAGACACTGTACAAAATAATACTATAGAGGGATATAGCATTGCTTCCAGCTGTACGGATTCAGCTCCAGTGATCTTAGAAGCCGATGTCTTAGAAGAACTTGAACGATTAAAGATAAATAAGGCAATGGGTCCAGATGGCATCCACCCCAGAGTTCTTAAAGAACTCAGATCTGTCATTACTACCCCCCTGACTGATTTGTTTAACCAATCCTTGTTAACAGGAGAAGTTCCTGAGGATTGGAGAATGGCCAGTGTTGTGCCTATTCACAAGAAGGGCAGTAGAGAAGAAGCTGGTAACTACAGGCCAGTTAGCTTGACATCAGTTGTAGTTAAAATGATGGAGACCATACTCAAAAAGAGGATAAATCAGCACCTAAAAAACAATAACTTATTGGACCCAAATCAGCATGGCTTTACTGAAGGCAAATCATGTCAGACTAATCTCATTGATTTCTTTGACTATGTCACAAAGGTGTTGGATGAAGGTGGTGCCGTGGATATTGCCTACCTGGACTTCAGCAAAGCCTTTGATATGGTTCCACATAAAGAGCTGATAGATAAATTAGTGAAGATTGGACTTAATCCCTGGATAGTTCAATGGATTTGCAGCTGGCTGAAGTATAGACATCAGAGAGTTATTGTTAATGGCGAGTATTCTGAGCAGAGTCAGGTTACAAGCGGTGTGCCACAAGGGTCTGTTCTGGGTCCTATTCTTTTTAATATGTTTGTGAGTGACATAGAGGAAGGTTTGGTAGGGAAAGTTTGCCTATTTGCCGATGACTCTAAAGTGTGCAATAGGGTTGATATTCCTTGAGGGGTCTGTAATATGGTAAATGATTTAGCTTTACTAGATAAATGGTCAAAGCAATGGAAACTGCAGTTTAATGTTTCCAAATGTAAAATAATGCACTTGGGGAAAAGGAATCCTCAATCTGAGTATTGTATTGACAGTTCTGTGTTAGCAAATACTTCAAAAGAAAAGGATTTAGGGGTAATGATTTCTGACAGTCTCAAAATGGGTGAACAGTGCAGTCAGGCGGTAGGGAAAGCAAGTAGGATGCTTGGCTGCATAGCTAGAGGTATAACAAGCAGGAAGAGGGAGATTATGATCCCGCTATATAGAATGCTGGTGAGACCACATTTGGAATACTGTGTTCAGTTCTGGAGACCTCACCTACAAAAAGATATTGACAAAATTGAACGGGTCCAAAGACGGGCTACAAGAATGGTGGAAGGTCTTAAGCATAAAACGTATCAGGAAAGACTTAATGAACTCAATCTGTATAGTCTGGAGGACAGAAGGAAAAGGGGGGACATGATCGAAACATTTAAATATATTAAAGGGTTAAATAAGGTTCAGGAGGGAAGTGTTTTTAATAGGAAAGTGAACACAAGAACAAGGGGACACAATCTGAAGTTAGTTGGGGGAAAGATCAAAAGCAACATGAGAAAATATTATTTTACTGAAAGAGTAGTAGATCCTTGGAACAAACTTCCAGCAGACGTGGTAGATAAATCCACAGTAACTGAATTTAAACATGCCTGGGATAAACATATATCCATCCTAAGATAAAATACAGAAAATAGTATAAGGGCAGACTAGATGGACCATGAGGTCTTTTTCTGCCGTCAGACTTCTATGTTTCTATGTTTCTATAACAACAACAACAACAACAACAGCAAAATATTTACAACTGGGTTGTCCAATCAGAGCAATCAAATCCTTTCAGGTATCATATACAGTAATAGAATATGTTGGCAGAGCACATTTATTTCAGGAATAAGGCAGGTGACCACATTTTATTTTGAAGAGCCTGCTATATATCTGTGTATTTGGTTTTGGGATTAATTCTATAGGCTGCTTTTCTTACCTTTTACTATTGTGTACTGTTCTTGCCTTTGCAGTCTGGTTGAGAAGAGTTGTGTTCATCATGGCCCAGGGATCCAGTGACATGGATACTGCGGAGCAAGAGGATTCTCCAAATATGATTGTTTACCGAAAGGTAAGAAATTCAAGCACCATTTCTAACTTCTGTGCTAGATTCTGAACTAAACGATTAAGGAACCATTAACTCTTTAAAAACCTGCACTTTAATACATGCAGCCCTCAAATTATGACAACAGTTGGGTCTGAGATTGCTGTTCTAAAGTGTTGCAGTCGTAAAGTTCGATGCAAGGGCAGTCAAGATAGTCCCAGTTGTTGTTGTAACCCCAAGACACATGTGTCATTAAGCAGAAAGTAGAGGGTGTTCCATATATAGAGCATGGGGTAGATTGGTGGGGAAAGTACAGGCTGAGGTGAGGCCTAGTACAGGATGTGCATGAGTTGGGGGGGGGTGTGCTACAGTGAGGCACATGCGCAAAGAGGCTGGGAAAGGAGGGTCCTGGGGTGCTTGTGTGTGTGTAAGTGTGTGTGACAGTGAGTGTGAGTGCAGGAAGGCCCAGGGAAGGATGGTGCTGGTAGGTTCCTGTTAGTATGTTAGCCCAGGGACACTGAGGAAAGAAGACACTGGTCGGTCAATGCATGTGAATAATAATAATAATAATAATAATAATAATAATAATAATAATAATAATAATATAATATTAGATTTGTATGCCACCCCTCTCCAAGGACTCAGGGTGGCTCACAACAACATAAACAGTGTACAAATCCAATTTTTAAAAATACAATTTAAAACCCTTATATGTAATAAAATAATCACACAATCCAATCAAACCATACACCAACCTTGACAATTGGGTGTGTGTTAATTTCCCCATGCCGGGTGGCAAAGATGAGTTTTTAATAACTTATGAAAGGCGAGGAGGTTGGGGGCAGTTCTAATCTCTGGGGGGAGTTGGCTCCAGAGGGCCGGGGCCGCCACAAAGAAGGCGCTTCCCCAGGTCCCGCCAGATGACATTGTTTAGTCGACGGGACTCGGAGAAGGCCAACTCTGTGGGACCTAATCGAAAGAAAGACTTACTCAAGCATCTACTGCAGAGATGGTGAACCTATAGCACGGGTGCCACAGGTGGTACGCAGAGCCATATCTGCTGGCAAGCAAGCTGTTACCCTAGCTCAGCTCCAATGTACATGTGCATGCCAGCCAGCTGATTTTCAGCTCGCTTGGAGGCTCTGGGAGGGCATTTTCGGCTTCCAGAGAATCTCTGGGGGGATGAGAGAGGGCATTTCTGTCCCTGGAGCCTGGGCAGGGCGAAAAATAGGCCTACTGGGCCCACTAGAGTTTGGGGAATGGGCTGTTTCAGGCCTCCAGAAGGCCTCTGGGGGGCAGGGGAGGCCATTTTCACCGTCCCCAAGCATTTAATTATGGATGTGGGCACTCACACATGTGCAATAGTACACGCACCCACACTTTTGGCACCCAAGGAAAGAAAAGGTTTGCCATCACTGATCTACTGACTTACTGTATAAGTGTCCCCATTAACTCTACTTGTGGGAAGCTGATGGAGAAGGTCAGCAATCACATGACCCAGGGGTTGCTGCATTGACCAAAATTTAAGGGCTGGTTATAAGTCCTTTTGTTGGGCACCATGATAATTTTAGGCAGTCGCTGAATGAATGGCTGGAGTACATCTGTACTTTGCTTTGCCTTATTGACTAATCTTTATTTAGTCAGCTAAATAATTTGTTGGAAAGTTAAAGTAAACTACCAACATTTCATCCATTAAGAAAATACTCTAGCAAAAAGAGTCCCTTGCTTTGTTTTCAAGTGGATAGTGAGTAAGAGTCTTCGGAGAGGGGCGGCATACAAATCTAATGAATGAATGAATGAATGAATGAAGGAAGGAAGGAAGGAAGGAAAGAAGGAAGTATGCAAACTTTGTCTCCATAAAAGCTCCATACTGCAGCTTCAGCCAAGATGACTTTTCCCAGATTCCAAGCAATCTAAAACCAAATAGAGACCACTGTCTTACAGTCTTTTCAGGGTATGGAGCACTTGAGGGCAGGCCTGGTCCTCTTCTGGAGAGGAATTTCAAAGCAACAATCCATTCACCAGCTCCCTCATTCTACTAAGGTTGTCTCCAGTCCATCATTGGTTCCCTGGAAGCTGATCTATTCAAGAATGTTGTACAGCTATGAAAAATGTGGGCATGGACATGCAGGATGCCCTGCATTTTCTTTCAACATCTTTCAGTGCAATTGGGTGCTAGTTCTAGTCCTGTTTTAGGCATAAAATCCAGATGTGTGATTTTAGGTCAGCCAACTCTTTCTTAGCTCAACCCACTTACAGGGTTGTAGTCGTGTAGAAAATAAGATGAGGAAGGAGTATTATATTTGTTTGATGCTTTGAATTGCTTATAAAGTAATAAAAATGGAATTAAAAATATAATAAATAAACAAACAAACAAACAAACAAGCAAGCAAGCCAATATAACAAATTATGCTTCTTCAGTGCATGCTGATCCAAATGAAAATGCAAATGGAAATTGTACTTGAATCCAATCAGTATTCAGTCCTATTTACATTTGGGAAGCAGTGCTGACTGTCGCTAGTCTTCGGTTATTATATTCAAATGGTATTTACTTAAAATTGATTCAAATGGTATTTACTTAAAATACAGCATGATTCCATATTTAAATAATTAGTTCCACCTTACCTTGAAAAATGAATTAATCATAACCTCCATAGATTATTGTAACAAACCTTGTTTTGTTAAGAAAAAGTATCAAGAACAGTTTTGGAATGTCTTTATTTCCAAATATACATTTGCCCTTCCTGTACAGAGGAATGTCTTGGTCAACTCTTCAAGGCCCACATGTATGTTAAACTTTGCATTCCCAAAGTGACTGCTAGAGAGCGTGTTTAGTATTTGTTAGGTCCTCTGCCCTACACATGAATATCTGTGCCTCATAGTTGTTCTTAGAAAATAAAAAACAAGAGATTAATGGTTGATAGCACAGGCTCTGTTTATATGGTTACCTACTTAAGAAAAGTTGTAGATAAACTGGGGAGGGTGAATATTACCTAAGGCTGTCATAGTTGCTAGGCACACAACATACTATATGTTTACTTTCTGTCTATACACCCATAGTAATCATTTTGGGAACAGTAAGTAAACATTTCAGACTTGCTGGCCATCTATGAAAGACAAATCTCTTATATATTCCAGCAACCAAGAAATGCCATACTGGATTTCATCAATGATTTGAACTGAAATCTAGTACATCTCGAAGGGAACAGGTAGAATATAATATAATATAATATAGTATAGTATAGTATGGTATGGTATGGTATGTTATGGTATAATATAATATAATATAATATAATATAATATAATATAATATAATATAATATAATATAATATAATATAATATAATATAATATAATATAATATAATATAATAT
Organism: Erythrolamprus reginae; assembly: GCF_031021105.1. Lineage (NCBI taxonomy): Eukaryota > Metazoa > Chordata > Lepidosauria > Squamata > Dipsadidae > Erythrolamprus > Erythrolamprus reginae. Next base: position 88,903,931 of record NC_091950.1, on the reverse strand, counting down.
AATATAATATAATTCTTTATTGGCAAAGTGTGATTGGACACACAAGGAATTTGTCTTGGTGCATATGCTCTCAGTGTACATAAATATCTCTGGGACCACCTTCTGCCGCACGAATCCCAGCGACCGATTAGGTCCCACAGAGTTGGCCTTCTCCGGGTCCCGTCGACTAAACAATGTCATCTAGCGGGTCCCAGGAGAAGAGCCTTCTCTGTGGTGGCCCCGACTCTCTGGAACCAGCTCCCCCCGGAGATTAGAACTGCCCCCACCCTCCTTGCCTTCCGTAAACTCCTTAAAACACACCTCTGCCGTCAGGCATGGGGGAATTGAGGCATTCCCCCCTCCCCCGGGCCTATACAATTTATGTATGGTATGTCTCTGTGTATGTCTGGTTTAATAATGGGGTTTTTTAATGTCTTTTAAATTTATTAGATTTGTTGTGAATTGTTCTATTGTATGTTGTGAGCTGCCCCGAGTCTACTGAGAGGGGCGGCATACAAATCTAATGAATGAATGAATGAATGAATGAATGAATGAATGAATGAATGAATGAATGAATGAATAAATAAATAAATAAAAAAGATACATTTGTCAAGAATCATGTGATACAACACTTAATGATTATCATAGGGTCAAATAAGCAATGAAGAAACGATCAATATTAATAAAAATCTTAGGATACAAGGATGATCCAGTAAGTCAAGACATTTCACTGGCAGGATACAAGCAGTGAAGGGTTACCAAATTTTTTACTACCACACTGTGGGCGTGGCTTATGCAGGACGTCCGGCATTTTCTTTCAACATCTTTCAGTGCAAGTTGGGTGCTCAAGGGTGGAGCTCCATTTTCGTTACCCTACTGTGTTCGCGCCCCCCCCCGGGCAGTATCCCACCCCTGGATACAAGATAAACAGTGGTTTGTTGTACATACAGTATAAGTAATTAATATCAGGCAACCTCAAAAGCTGAACATTTGGTTACATTCATATATTTAACTTTGGGTTTATCTCTAAAATTATGATTCCATTCAAGTTGTTGAATTGTTGTCAGACAATATATTAGTAAACTTTCAGGATAATAAATTATGCATTGTGCTTGGCTATTTATTCTGCTCTAGTTGTGTGCTTCTCTCTCTTTCAAGACATATGCTGTTTTGGAACAAAATTTAACTTGTCCTTAGCAGAGGGAGGATGATTGGAGTATGTTGTTTTGAAGGCAAGAATATGTAATTGCTTTGCTTTATTTTCTTATTTGCTACTTTTTAAAAGACCCTTTAAAGCTGAATCCTGTAAAGTAAGATAATGTACATAAAGATCACTAGCCTCAATATTATTAAAATATTACTTTCTAATAGAAGTGAAAACTGCAGCAAAGAGCTTACTACAGCACTACAAACACTATCATATCACATTTGATTATGATCTTAACTCCACTAGATAGATTAGACTAGGGGTGGGTTCTGGTTTCTCCCACTGCCGATTTGCTCAAGTACTTAAAAAAAGCTTTTGCACATGCACAAAAGCAAAAATCAAGATGGCACCGCCTATGGTGCCACCAAGAGAACTGTCTCAGGTTGTGACAGGCTTAAATTGGCAGCATCCCAGGCCTCCAAGTTACTACAGGTTCTTTAGAACCGGTCCGAACCAGGAGGAACCCACTTCTGGACTAGACTAGAAAATCAATTCCGTAAAAAGGCTAAAACTATTTTTTATTGAGACTGGCTACAATAACAGAAGTTTGTTGTATGTTTGGTTAAACTATACCTCCCCCTAAGCTGAATGGAATAAAAACATCCTCAACATTCAATTATGTCTATCAATGGAAATACCTTCCTGTTCAAGGAATTATAAAGGTGTATGCCACAATTGCAAGGAATTATAAAGGTGTGTGCCACAATTGAAAGGACCTACATCACCTTCATACGTCTTATTGACTAGTCTATGAGCACCACACTGGGGGGAAAAGGTTGATCTAGGTAAAGTAGATTGCCAAAAATGAAACTAGAAAATATTGGTACAATGAGATCTTAGAAATTACAGGTTAAGGAATCGGTCAGTTATGCAGCCGGGAGCAATGACTCAGCCTTAGCACAGTCAAAATTCTAGCAAGAAATTAATCCTAGGTATCAGCTGGGTCAGAATTTGTCCTTTTAATGTGTCAGAATATGGTCTTAGATCCAGGGACACTTGAGTTGCCTTGGGTGGGTATTGCTGTTCCTTTTCTGGGAGTTCTAAAAACAGACATGCCGAGTAAAAACCACTGACCTGTAAAATAAGCTTAAATTGAGATGCATTTGGTTGATGAGTGTCCCCAAGGGATTTCAAACAGGAGTGTTTTCTGAGTGGAAAATGAAGGAAGTACAGAGTATGTTTCCCCCATTACTCATTCCATTTTAAATCCTTCCCCCTGCTCCACAACATTCACTGAATACTTTACAAGGCAAGCAAGCAATACTGCTTTAAGTATCTCCGGATTTGTCGATATGATTTGAAATGAGCACCAACAAGGAACAATAATTTACTTTTATTTTATTTATTTGTTTGTTTTGGCAAGTACGTATTGGTGGTATATAAAGATATAATAATATTTATATACATGATACTAGTAAGAAGGAAACATTAGGACAGGGGATGGAAGGCACGCTGGTGCACTTATGCACACCCCTTGCTGACCTCTTAGGAATCGGAAGAGGTCAATAGTGGATAGTCTAAGGGTAAAGTTTGGGGGTTAGGTGATGATACTACAGAGTCTGGTGGTGAATTCCATGCATCAATTGCTCAGATACTAAAGTCGTATTTCCTCCAGTCGAGTTTAGAATGATTTACTTTAAGTTTGTATCTGTTGTGTGCTTGTGTGTTGTTATGGTTGAAGCTGAAGTAGTCATTGGCAGGAAGGACATTGTAGCAGATTATTTTATTGGCTAGGCCTAGGTCATGTTTAAGATGAAGTAGTTCTAAGCTTTCTAAATTTAGGATTGTAAGTCTAGTTGTGTAGGGTATTCTGTTGCGAGTGGAAGAGTGGAGGGCTCTTTTAGTAAAGTATCTCTTTACTAGAGATTTTCTAGAGTATGTCCAAAATGCAGTGTGGGTTCCAGACAGATGAGCTGTATTCAAGGATTGGTCTGGTGAAAGTTTTGTATGCTTTGGTTAGTAGTGTGAGATTACCGGAACAGAAACTACCTAGGATTAGGTTAACAACTCTTGAAGACTTTTTGGTAATGTTGCAGTGGGCTTTGGCATTTAGGTCATTTGATATGAGTATTTCAAGGTCTTTTATGGAGTGAGGGTTGTCTGTAAGGTCTTGTTTATTCAGCTTGTATTTGATATTGTATTGTACTGTATTTGGTATTGGTATTGTTCACCACCACCAACAATAATGGAAATGACATTATTATAAAGGCTGTACATAGAGATACTGGTATAAGTAGATTTTGCACTTGACTTCTTGCCTGAAATATTGGAAGAGAACAGGATATCACTATGGATCCACTCTGACGGTCCACCTATAAATAGATCTCACTGGATTCAACGGAAAAGAGGTAATCACTGTTTAGGAGGCATAGGAAACCAAATAGCACAGCATATCTTGCTTAAAATTCACGAGATACGTACTACAATTACATCTTTGGGCTCCTCCTGAAATTTTCCCCAAGTTTTCCCTGGATAAACTGGATGAATAATTCTGTTTCATTTCTGTTCTCTTCATCTTTCCCCCCATGTTTTAAACAAATGTAATTTCTATTTTTTTAAGTTTAATTTTGTTCTTCTAACTACTTTTATTGTAATCACATCCCTGTGCAACTGAGTATGAACCATAGGATTGTATTAATGAAATGTTTATTTACAACTATGTATGTACATTTTGGCTTGTGCTACCCAACAATTATTGTTGGAAATAGGCAGTTGAAGGGGAATTAGAGTAAGTGCTCAGGGAGCGGCAATGAAAAAAAAAATTCTTGACTTTTCCCTCTGAAGCCATTTTAGATTAAAAAAAAATAGGAAAAGGAAAAATAGGGAAAGAGGATGAAAACTTCAATTAATTATTTTCTTTTAGAATAATGAACGACACAAAGTGTTCATATATTTCAATATATTTTCTTTACAATGACTTCAATACTTAGGACTATCAACTATAAAAATAGAAAAGCTCATCTTAATTTGAGCAAAAAAAAATTCATAATCCAAAGCCAATCAATGAATTGAACTTGAAGCTTCAGCTCAGAAAGACAGAATTTGTTGATGGAGGAATTAATTTTCTTTTTTAAAAAAAACCTTAAAAGAGTTTGTAATTGAAGGCAAACCATGCTGTACCTGTAATAAATATTATCCTTGCTCTTGTTTTCTTAGTTATTATTTTTTTAAAAAATATCCCGGAAGACCAGTATACATAACTCTGTATTTATGGAAAAAATCAGAAGTTCTGTTACCATCTGTGGGAAACAATATATTAAAATATATTAGAAATTGGTTCATTTAGTAAAGAAAATCATAACCTATTAGTAAATCAAGAATACACATTGGAATTTGTGTTCTTGAAGTAGCGAAGTCAACTTAGATCAAGGAGAATGCAAAATAAATGTTATACTATTTTAGTTTCCCTCAATTTGTTTAGATAAAAAAAAAGATCTGGCCTTAAGTTTTCTAGAATTTTTTCAACTTTAGGGGTAAGGAGCTGCAAATTATAACAGATTTTTGCAACTGTTGAACTCCAGCTGAACTGAAAAAGATGCCTAGGATTTGGAATTTACACTTGGAAATTAAGGGAGAAAAATTCTGAGAATAAGACAATAGCAAAGTATTTGTGTATTGCTAAGAAGTTAAATGTGTTTGGAGAGTCACTTTTCTTTGTGTGTGCGTGCGTGTGTTTAAAAAAAAATCAGAACTTTGGAAGCTCTGTCAATCTCCCCACAAGGAGCTTTGTAATAAAAAGAAACTTTATCTCTTCATTTATAATCCTTCTAATAGATAATATAATAAAAAGGAATTTGAGTTAAATGAAAATTGGATGATATTGCTTAAAGCAATCTAGCCTTCAGGATTTCCAGCCAGCATGATTGGAAATTATCCGAGTTGTTGATTAAAGATATCTGAAAAACAGGAGTTAAAAGAGAGAGACGATTCAGACTGTTAGAAACTATGGAATAAAATGTACAGTTGGCTCAAAAATAGAAATGTGAAATGTTTAAATTAGTATTGAAAAAACTTAAACTGGAGTAATTGAATAGTCAGTTGAGAAGGGCGGTATAGGAATCTAATTAAATAAATAAATTACGGTAAACCTAGAGATGTAAGTATAAATGTATATAAATTGTAGACATGAACAACTAGTACCATTGTAATTGTTAAAATATATGTTGTTATAACATTACTATACTACTATTGAGAAATAAACGGACAGGAAGGTAATATAGAATAAAGAATTACAAAAGCAAATTACGTATGTTGATATAGAAAGCTCTAAAATAATCATAAATGTTATGTATTGTTTTGTTACCTTTTTCTATATCTGTCCTGTTTTTTGTTTTTAAAGACAAAATTATGTAAAATATATATGTATGTATGTATGTATGTATGTATGTATGTATGTATGTATGTAGATTGTTCTGAGTTCGGGTTTTTATTATATAATTGAAGAACACCAAGGAGAAAGTTAAAGTCAGCAGTACATTAAATGCATTGTTTTTATGCTTCCACTAAACTTTCAGTATGACATTGTTTTCAATTCTATCCTGGCCCATTTTTACTTCCAAATATTTTTAGTCTGCTGATTAATGGAGCTATAAGAGCGGGACACAACAAGAATAAAACTTCAGTTGGAATTATAGAAAAAACAGTACAACATAAAAAATTTAGCATGCTGCAGCAAAATAAATCATATCATCATACAGGCAATTCAGCTATTCCATAATAAACAGCACGAGTGAATGATCATATCTTCAGCTGTTAGAAGAATGAAATCAAAGTTGACAGTCTTCTCTGGGCAGGATAGGAAAAATGTCATGATGGAAGAAGACATCTGCCTGGTCATTTCCACAAAGTCTTCAAAAACACTTTGGGTATATCAAGATGGAATATAAGACAGGAAAATGGCACTGGAATGAGGCATAACTATGAAAATATGTGGAAAATCATTACTCATTAGGAAATTGTATGATCATGTTCATAAATAGCCTCATCTGTAAATTGTGTTCTGCACTTTATGTTAATTTATACTAAAGAGCAAATAAATCAAAAGCCCTTTGAAAATCAAATGATTTCAGATTGAACTAATCTTTTAGCCAGAAGGAAAAATATCAGAAATATATAATTAGGATGCAAGGAACACAACGTCTTTTCATATTGATGTGGTCTCATTTGGAAATTGATCATGCTGAGATGGATAGGTTTACACTGCACTGCAGACATTGAGCATGAATTAGATCTTTCAACTTGCATAATAGTAGCAATCCTTTCAGAGAAAGTTATCTTGTGTTCAAAACACTGCTGATATTTTTGAAAGAGTTGAAGACAGAAGTTTTCAAACTTGGAAACTCTAAAACTTGTGGGATTGAAGTTTCCAAATCTTCAGTTTGCCAAGTTTGGGGACCTTTGGTTTAAGTTTTCCTGGACGCAAGTTTTATGACTTTGGACTAATAATTCCTAAATAGCTGTGGGGAGAGGAGATTAAGCAGGGATCTTTGCTGTGGAAGCCAATGATGAATGACTAAGGCCATTTGATCAACCTATGGTTTGGAACATCATTTTCTTAGGAATAGCTCTTTTCTCTGTCATTACATATTCTAATTAATCCTGGGATGCAGTCCAAAGTAATGTCTTTAGTTTAGCTCAGCATAAATCTCAAATTACTGCTGACAAAACTGATGTTAAATAAAAACCAATGCGAGTTTTCTGCTTGTATTTTTCAAGATGAACTCTTTAAAAGGAAACTAAGGGCTCAAATTAATGCTTTGACTAATGATTTAACCCTGCTGCTCAGTTCAAAAAAACTCCCTAATCTTATGTTCCCGGGTCTATTTGACCCGGACTGCAAATTGATCATTTCAGGTACTTATATTTGGTCTTTTTGAAAGCTTTTTTCACCTGGAAACAAGTTTGAATATTTCTGCACACAATGGAATGAAAATTGAACTGAAAAAATTAATCCTTATTGGTTTATTTTGCACATAAATGTGCCTCTCCCCCCGTGTTTGTGGATTTGTTTTAGGTTTATAAGGCCGGGGGGGGGGGATGGCCCTTTTGTGGCAAAAATAAACCAATAAGAATAATTTTTTCAGTTCATTTCTATTTTTCTTATGTTTAGTATATCAAAACTTTTGGGGGAATATTCCTTAGAGATTTGTAGCCTAAAAAAGGTATAAATTGAAACTAAATTCAGAAAACATGGGGGGAGGGGCTTTTTGATAAAAATAAAAATATAAGCCTCAATTTTTTCAGTTCAATTTTCATATCATTATGTTCATAAATGTTCAAACTAGTTTTCCAGTTGAAAAGATTTTCAAAAAGATCAAATTCAAGTACCTAAAAAAATTATTTTTGGTCCGATCATATACGACCAGAAACAGACTCGAACTGATGATTTTTTTTTGCCCAGAAAAGAATTAGCCACCACCCCAAATATTTTTTTTTGATGATCAGCAATGTTAAATTGAGTAAATGAATGCATAAGATATTAAAAATATTTCCGATTTGAAGCTTGCGTAAATATAAAGTGAAAATGTTTGCCAGCAGCCAAGGGGGGGGAGGGCTTATTTATGATTGTAAACAACCAATAAGAAACATTTCTTTCAGTTCATTTATATTTTTCTTATATTCAGAAATGTTCAAGCTACCAATCCCACACCAACTTTAGTAAAATTGAACACATTTTGCAAGCAAAACTATCCATAAATTGAAAAATATTTCACAAAAACGGGGGGGGGGCACACATTCTATCAGCAAAATAAACCAATAAGAATTACTTTTTTCATATCAATTTTCATATCATTGTATGCAGAAATGTTCGGACTACTTTCCAAGTGAAAAAAGTATTCAAATTGACCAAACATAAGCTCTTCAAATGAAGAGTTTTCGGGACCCGGGAACACAAGAAGTGTGACTTTTTGTTTTTCAGCAAGAAAGAAACCCCCCACCCCCCCAAAAAAAATTCTCATAGAGAGAACCCCTGAAATGATGAAAAGTCATGAAATTTCAAGTTTCAGATATGCAAGGAAAATTTTTTACAGGGACTCAAACTTGGCTTCGGGTCATATACGACCCGAATGAGTAAATTGCCCCCAAAGGCACCATGGGAGGAAGGCATTTATTGATATTTCCCTCCTTTTCACATCCTTCTCAAAACCTCACCTCTATTGAAAAATCCAGATTTTAACTCAAAACAATTTATTCTGTACCTACCTTCACAGAAAGAAAGAATCTCTTCCCACTCACTGCCTTTAACTAGCATGAGATCAATGGCTTTAAAGTAGTGGTTCTCAACCTTTGCAATGCCCCGACCCCTTAATACAGTTCCTCAGTTGTGGTGACCCCCAACCATAAGTCTATGCCAATTCTCCCAGCAAGCTTTACGATGATTGGCAGGAAGGTCAGAGGTACACCCCCATTATAAACACCTGATTGGTCAGATTGTAAAAATATGTTCCAAGGTGCCAGAATAGAAGCTTTACTTCCTAACACCATGGGAAATTTGTTTTTTCCCATGGTCTTAGGTGTCCCCTGTGAAAAGGTCGAGAGACTCCAAATAAAATGGCTTCCATCTGACAATTTATATGATATTAGATTCAGCTTATAGGTAATTTTCTGAGTTGTTGACACATCAGCAGTAGAGTATTTTGCTTGATTAGAAAAGCAGATGTCAATCTTCCCAAAGTTGCTAGCTTTCAGTCATAGAACTAAGGATGCCACTTAACAAGAAAGGAAGGAGAATTAAAAAATTGTTTACAGTCGACCTCTTCTTGTTTCTTAGAGGTCTGTAAGGGGTGTGCATAAGGACACCATTGTACCTACCACCCCTGTCCTATTGTCCTCTTTTATCATTACTTTTTACTTATGTTATGTTTATATAAACTACTACTTTCCTGTAAATGTTTGACAAATAAAATAAATAAATAAAATAAATAAGTAAAAGGAAGCAGCAGCAGCAATGAGAACCTGGCTAACAGCAACCCAGTGGTAGGTCCACATTATCTCGTTCCATTGTGTGCAAAAAAAAATCACGAGCTGTTCAAGTAAGTAATATGTGATTAAATTAGCTAGACTGACTGACTAATTTTATTTGAAAAGGTCCTTTCTTTTATTTTCTTGAATTTCCCTGCTTCCCTCCAATTTTTTATCTTTCCCTGAGATTGGACTTTAAAAAGGGATTTTTTTCATTAAAGTCTTCCCTGCAGGCAAGACCTCACAATTACATAGTACTCATTTTGGTCCTGGATTTCTGCTTCGGAATACAGTTTGTTAAGTTGTGGATTTTAGGCAGGGAGATGAAAAAAAAAGGGGGGGTATTTGCAGGGGTGGACTGCTGCCTGGACGGGGTGGAACGCAGTGGGGTAGCAAAAATGGAGCTCCACCCCAGACCACCCAATTTGCCCTGAAAGATGAAAGAAAATGCATCCTGCATAAGCCACGCCCACAGTGTGGTAGTAAAAATTTTGGTAGCCCTTCACTGGTTATTTCATAGAACTGGAGTGAAGGGGAAACTTTAATAGAAAATCTAAAAGCGTCAGCTATACAGATGCATCAGGAGCAGTGTTGGGTTTCAAAAACAATTTACTACCTGTTTTGGGTCATGGCTTGGTGTGGAATGGCTTGGTGGGCATGGCAGGGAAGGATACTGTAAAATCTCCATTCCCTCCCCATTCCAGGGAAAGGTTACAGCATAATCTCCATTCCCTCGCAATCAGCTGGGACTTGGGAGGCAGAGAATAGATGGGGATGGGGCCAGTCAGAGGTGGTATTTACTGTTTCTCAAAACTACAGTGGTACCTCTATAAGAATGCCTCTACTTACGAACTTTTCTAGATAAGAACCGGGTGTTCAAGATTTTTTTGCCTCTTCTCAAGAACCATTTTCCACTTATAAATCTGAGCCTCTGAAACTGTAACTGGAAAAGGCAGGAAGAAGCCTCTGTGGGGACTCTCTAGGAATCTCCTGGGAGAAAACAGGGCCTCCACCCTCCCTGTGGTTTCCCCAATCGTATGCATTATTTGCTTTTACATTTGATTCCTATGGGAACAATTGCTTCTTCTTACAAACTTTTCTACTTAAGAACTTGGTCACGAATGAATTAAGTTCATAAGTAGAGATACCACTGTACTCAAAATTTCCTCTACCAGTTCTCCAGAACTGGTCAGAACCTGCTGAATCCTACCTCTGGTCATTAGGTTGAACCGAACTAGTCATCTATTATAAGATACCAACACACACACACACACACACACACACACACACACACACACACAAATAAGCCCTCCAAAAGAGTAATCGTGAGCTTTATTGAATTATAGAAAGGCCTTGGATTGTGTCAGTCACATCAAGACCTTGATCCCTGGAGATAACTACAATGCTGGGAATAGTAGAAGGAAAGAAAGAAGATGACCAACAGCAAATCCAAGCACCAATGAGCCCATCATTGTAAGACCAAGTTAGGAATGGCTCATCATGGAGAAACTTTATCTACATATTCACTAAGAGTCAACAGCAAAGTGATGGCATATAATAATTCAGTATTGACTCTTAGAGTGTGAAAATAGAATTCAATATCACATCTAATTACTATATTCCTTGGGCTGCTTTCTATGTGTAAAACAAAAAGTATTTGTTTTACTGTAATTTGTTCTGATTTTTTTGTCTAGAAGCAATGATTCAAAAGCAATGATTCAAAAGCTATTCAATATTTCAGATCATAAAGTAGGGAACATGTAGTACTTAAAACACAAACTTCATTGATCCTTTGGAGTTTTACTACTGAGTATTAAATATTTATCTTATTATTTTTTTAAAGCCTGTTGAGTATTATAACTGTTGGAAATGGCTTATTTTTTCTTGTTTGGTGAATTTCCAAATAATGAAAAGTATGAGGAAAAGATTTAGACAGAAAAGAGGAAGGCATTGTTTTGACCTCCTCCATTAATTGTAATTTTTATTTGCCCAACCTGTTGTGCTCACTGAGAATTATGGGAGTTGAAGTCCAGGAGATTTAGAAGAGTTAGGAATGAGTGAAATAAAGAACTCACACCTGATGAACTCATGGATTGTGCAGTCTAGGTACGGTGTCCATTTAACGCAAAGTCCAAAGAGTATAATCTTATTAAATGCCAACTGTACAGTATATATATAACGGTCTTGGTATACTGTATTCAGGTTTCTTCCCGTGTAGGATTTGGAAATTTCTGGCGACGTTTCGATGAGGTCCCACTCATCATCTTCAGGCTGGTGTTTCTGTCCTTGTTCTAAGGTGAACACAGTGTTCGCCTTAGAACAAGGACAGAAACACCAGCCTGAAGATGATGAGTGGGACCTCATCGAAACATTGCCAGAAATTTCCAAATCCTACATGGGAAGAAACCCGAATATACCAAGACCGTCATACCTGTATCCGTGAAAATCTACGAAAACTTATATATTAGTCTTGTACCAAACTTTGTCAAAATAAAAATGACTTCTTTTTTGGGGGAAATTAATTATTGAGTGTTGCCATGCTTTATAAGATATTTATATATTCGCTTGTGTTCTGTCTTTTTCTTTATCCGGAGAGCAACTTAAGTGAGAGAACCACTGTTTAGCTTCTCCACTGAAGTATATCAAGCACAATTCCTAAAACTGAGCAAGAGAGGAACCATAACAAATGGATTCATATTAAATTAGACTGGTTAGACTGGTCTAATTTAATATTGGAAGTACAATGACCTGGATTTGCATATAAGGTCCTTTCTCAGCCTTCTATCTTTTCTCAATTAGTTTGTAGGAATTTATAGGTGTTTGTTGATACATATTACCCAGTCTCTCTCTCTCTCTCTGTGTGTGTGTGTGTGCAATATATTTTTGCTGATAATGAAAATGAAGGGAGACTAGTATAAATCTATTTCAAACTATTTAGCTCTCATCAACTAGCCATACTCTTACCAAGATTTGAACCTGGGCACTGTGCCTATAAGGTAGTAACTTTTAACCTCTAGGACACAGTTCTCCTCCTGTCTCAACTTCTATCAGGGAAATGTTCCCCCCCCATCGAGTGTGTGTATGTGTGTGTGTGTGTAATATATTTTTGTTAATAATGAAAAGGGAGACTAGTATAGATCTATTTCGAGCTTATTATGTCTCATCAGCTAGCCACACCCTTACTGGGATTTGAACCTGCAGAGTCTGCCTTGTAAGCAGTGGCTTTAACCTCTAGAGCACAGGCTATCCTCCTTTGATAGGAAAAAAACATATAACTCTTCACTATTCTCTGGCAAAGCAGAGAGGAGGAGAGCCTGTGGTCTAGAGGTTAAAGTCACTGCCTTCAGGTGCAGATTTAAACTTTAAATGGGTTTAAGCCTAATGGAGGGTAAAACAATTACTACTTATTGTAGCATTAGCAATATAAGTTTAAGATTCAAGAACATCAGTAACCAACTACTGTTACCTCAATTAACACTGAGGCACACTGAAATAATGGGATTCCTACCTATATTAGCAATGCAGGAAAAGGCCACTGTTGAAATCAGCCAAAATCAATTCTGGTGTGTAATAGTTATATCGTTTATCTTTCAACTCCCTATCATGTTTTTATTTCCCATTATTGAGGCAACTGGATTGAAATTATGGTATTGACTGAATTGTATTGACTTTGCAAAATTTCCATAAACTGGTTAATCAAATGACCTATAGTATGATCTTCCGGTGGGAGGAGGGGGGTGGAATATAGCTCCACCGGACTACGGCTAAATATCAAAGAAAAAATATAGGAACCCCCCGTTGAGTCAGCAACTGCTTTGAAGTTCTGGGGAGGCGAAGTGTCCCCGTTTCCAGAAATCCTAGATTCGGTGGTGTTCATGGCGGTGGCGAGCTGTTTGGCCACGAACACGCCTGGAGTCGGGTTGGCGGAGACACAGAGGAATGGCGGCTGCTATTTACAACTGAGCCGTGCTGCCGGGAGTGAGTCGGGTGAGTCGGAGAAGGGAAGAGCGGAGGACCGTGACGGCCAGGGAGAGGGAGAGGGAGCCAACCAAGAAACAACTGGCTTGGACGACCCAGACTCCGGGGGAAGCCTTTTTTGGAGGAGGTCTCCTGAAGCTGACGGTCCCCTGGAGGGGTCTCGAGTGTGTAAGGAAGGACAGCTGATGGGAGGAGAGAGCGTGCACCGAGAGGAAAGAAGAGAGGGGAGAAAGAGGGGCAACGTCTGAAATTGCCCTCCCCCCACTGCATGGACCCGAGACGCCAAGGAGCTGCATGGTGGGAGCACCCGGCGCCGGAGGGACTATGGAGGAATGAACTAGTGGGAGGAAGGAGATGAAAGAAAGAGGAAGGAGGAAAGAGGAACTGAGACTGAGGCAGTGCCTGAAGCTCGCCCTACTGAGCCCACATGGAGTTTCTATTAAGACCTCATAAGACTGCAGAGGGTCTGGAGACCTGGAAGCATTGTAAGAGCAGAGGAGAGGAAGTGACTGAGAACCCAGAGAAAGACCTGAGAGTGCCAGCCAGTGGCTGCCACCAAAAACTTAACAACAATATGCCAAGATTTCTCCCTCAACAACATTTTTCCCCTGATCAATTCTTTTTTTCCCCAGAACTCACCTTTAAGAACTGGTGGCAGTATTGCTGGCTTGATGGATAGTTGATTTTCAATTATTTCCTATATTTTTTAGCACTTTAGAACCTTGCACTTTACCAACTTTAATTCATAGCTAAGCCTTGATTTTATACTATTAACTATTAATCTATGAACTTTTTATTCTCTATTTTATATTGTGATATATATTATTAGTATTTTAATTCTTATTAATTTAATTCATTTTAATATTGCTAGGGGGTTTCGTAATTAATGGATGATTGGGGTAGATATGGGACGAATGATTGGTATGAATGTAATGGTTGGGGTGGGTGGGATTATGGTATGAATGTGATAAATGGAAACAGTATGAATGATAGACTTGGCCCACCTGACGCCGGAGAGGCAGGAGGGGAGGGGGCACTAATCTCTGGGGTGACAGAGGGTCAGAATATTCCGGTGTTGCTGGGGAGAGGCAGATATGGCGGGGGCCACAGAGTTAGCCGTTCCAGGGGAACGAGGGACCGTTGCTTAATAATGGTCCCTTGTTCTGGCTCTGTGAGCTCAATCTTGGGTACTGGTGATGAGTGTAATTCTGGCCCTGGGCTCAGGTTGCTGCTGCTTAATGCCAGGTTGCTGCTGCTTAATGCCAGGTTGGTGGTAAATAAAGCTCTCCTCATCCGGGACTTAATCCTGGATGAGGAGGCCGACCTGGCATGTGTTACTGAAACCTGGCTGGGCCCAGAGGGAGGAGTTCCTCTCTCTGAAATTTGCCCAGCTGGGTTTCAGATATGGCATCAACCTCGACCCCAGGCTATTATAGCCAGGGAGTGCCTTTGCCTACGTGGACTCATTGCTCCAGAGATTGTGGGTTGTGAGTCTCTCTTGATGAAGTTGGACTTAGGGGTTCAGGTGGGCTTGTTTCTCACGTACCTGCCTCCAAGCTGCGTGTCAAAAGCCCTGCCTGTGCTGCTCGAGGAGGTAGCCAGGTTGGCGGTGGAGTTCCCCAGACTTATTGTCTTGGGGGACTTCAATCTGCCATCACTCGGCGAAGCCTCTGGACTGGCACAGGAGTTCATGGCCACCATGGCAACCATGGACCTGACTCAAGTAATACAGGGTCCGACTCACGAGGGAGGACACGTACCCGACACGGTATTCCTCTCTGAGCAATTGAGTAATGGTCTGAGACTAAGGGGCTTAGAAGTGTTGCCTTTGTCATGGTCAGACCATTTCCTACTACGGCTTGACTTCCTGGCTCCAATCCTTCCCCGCAGGGAGGCGGAACCAATCAAGATGTTCCGTCCCAGACGCCTGATGGACCCAGAGGGCTTTCAGACGGCGCTTGGGGTTATTCCAGATGCACTCATCCACAGTTCGGCGGAGTCTCTTGCGGAAGCCTGGAACAAGGCTGCAGCGGAGGCTCTTGATCGGATTGCGCCTTTGCGATCTCTCCATGGCGCTAGACCCCGTAGAGCTCCATGGTTCAACGAGGAGCTCCGGGAGTTGAAATGCCAGAAGAGACGTCTAGAGAAGCGATGGAGGAAGAGTAAGTCTGAATCTGATCGAACACTTGTAAGAGCGTTTATTAAGACTTACAAAGTGGCGCTCAAGGCGGCAAGATGCGCGTACCATGCCGCCTTGATTGCATCAGCGGAATCCCGCCCGGCCGCTCTGTTTAGGGTGACCCGCTCCCTTCTTAATCAGGGGGGAGTTGGGGAGCCCTTGCAGAGTAGTGCCGAGGATTTTAACACGTTTTTCGCTGATAAAATCGCTCAGATCCGGGCGGACCTCGACTCCAATTGGAAAACAGAGTCGGCTCTCAACGAGTCAGTTGAGGTGACTGGGGCCCGTACTTGTCCACCTGTCTGGGAAGAGTTTGATCTGGTGACACCTGATGAAGTGGACAAGGCCATTGGAGCTGTGAGTTCCGCCACCTGTTTACTGGATCCGTGTCCCTCCTGGCTGGTTTTGGCCAGCAGAGAGGTGACACGGAGCTGGGTCCAGGAGATTATCAACGCTTCCTTGGGGAGGGGATCTTTTCCATCATCCTATAAAGAGGCGCTCGTGCGCCCCCTCCTCAAGAAGCCTTCCCTGGACCCAGCCGTACTTAATAACTACCGGCCAGTCTCCAACCTTCCCTTTATGGGGAAGGTTGTCGAGAAGGTGGTGGCACTCCAGCTCCAGCGATCCTTGGAAGAAGCCGATTATCTAGGTTCCCAGCAGTCGGGTTTCAGGCCCGGTTACAGCATGGAAACTGCTTTGGTCGCGTTGATGGATGATCTCTGGCGGGCCCGGGACAGGGGTTTATCCTCTGTCCTGGTGCTTCTTGACCTCTCAGCGGCTTTCGATACCATCGACCATGGTATCCTTCTGCACCGGCTGGAGGGGTTGGGGGTGGGAGGCACTGTTCTTCAGTGGTTCTCCTCCTACCTCTCCGGTCGGTCGCAGTCAGTGTTATTGGGGGGTCAGAGGTCGACTCCGAGGTCTCTCCCTTGTGGGGTGCCTCAGGGGTCGGTCCTCTCCCCCTGCTATTCAATATCTACATGAAACCGCTGGGTGAGATCATCCAAGGGCATGGGGTGAGGTATCATCAGTACGCTGATGATACCCAGCTTTACATCTCCACCCCATGTCCAGTCAACGAAGCAGTGGAAGTGATGTGCCGGTGTCTGGAGGCTGTTGGGGCCTGGATGGGTGCCAACAGACTCAAACTCAACCCGGATAAGACGGAGTGGCTGTGGGTTTTGCCTCCCAAGGACAATTCCATCTGTCCTTCCATTACCTTGGGGGGGGAATTATTGACCCCCTCGGAGAGGGTCCGCAACTTGGGCATCCTCCTCGATCCACAGCTCACATTAGAGAACCATCTTTCAGCTGTGGCGAGGGGGGCGTTTGCCCAGGTTCGCCTGGTGCACCAGTTGCGACCCTATCTGGACCGGGACTCACTGCTCACAGTCACTCATGCCCTCATCACCTCAAGGTTCGACTACTGTAATGCTCTCTACATGGGGCTACCTTTGAAAAGTGTTCGGAAACTTCAGATCGTGCAGAATGCAGCTGCGAGAGCAGTCATGGGCCTACCTAGGTATGCCCATGTTTCACCAACACTCCGCAGTCTGCATTGGTTGCCGATCAACTTCCAGTCACAATTCAAAGTGTTGATTATGACCTTTAAGGCCCTTCATGGCACTGGACCAGAATATCTCCGAGACCGCCTGCTGCCGCATGAATCCCAGCGACCGATTAGGTCCCACAGAGTGGACCTTCTCCGGGTCCCGTCAACTAAACAATGTTGGTTGGCGGGCCCCAGGGGAAGAGCCTTCTCTGTGGCGGCCCCGACCCTCTGGAACCAACTCCCCCCGGAGATTAGAACTGCCCCTACTCTCCTTGCCTTTCTTAGTAGAAATTTAGATTTGTTATAAATTGTTTTTCACTTTGTTTGTGAGCCGCCCCGAGTCTGCGGAGAGGGGCGGCATACAAATCTAAATAAATAAACAAACAAACAAACAAATAAATAAATAAATAAATAAATATATATATATATATATATATATTTAGAACTGCATAAGTAAGGATAGCCACCACTGCCTGTCATATGGATAGACAAATGTTTATCTTCAGTTGTTTTTTGTCTGCCACATTAGTTTGTCCTAAGAAAGAAGATTTCAAGCAGAAGAAAATGCAAATAATTAACATTTGGATCCTTAGTATTAATTTTCTTCCTTAATATTCAAAAATTTCTGAAAAGCTTTCAATAAAGTTTTGCTATCAAATGAAGAGGAACAGCTGAGGATTTGAAAGGAGCTTAGATGTTTCAAGACCAGTAGGGGGTTTCAATTACCTTTGCTATCAGTTCGCTATTGGGAGCATGCGCTTCTGCACATGCGCAGAAGCTTTTGCACATGTGCAGAGATGTCCAGGCAGGTGAACAGAACCTTGTGCTGCTGCTGCCGCTATCAGTTCACCTGATCCGGGGCAAACCAGTAGCAACCTGTCGCTGTTCAGGACCATAAATTTTCTACTCTTTCTGTGCTATTGTAATCCCCCTTTCTTTTTTTGCTTTCTTCTCTTTTTAAAAGATTGATTCTGTTTTAAAGGTTTTTTTAAAGTATGACCTGCAGGCTTTCTAATTCTGATTATTTATAAGTATGTAAGTAGAGGAGAAGAGCCTATTATATTTATACTGCAAAAGGCGTACATGAATTATGGAAACATTGACTAAGGAGATTGCAGGGTTTAAGTAGAAATAGTTGAGATTAATGGTGTGTATCTGGGGTATTGTTACCAGCCATTTGAACGAACTCAGTAATTCCTAAATCACTGTTATTTGTGTGTCATTCTACATTAGTTGTACTTTGCTTTTCATTTCTTTTTAACAGTTTCAGTGCATTCCTTTGCAGCTGGACTCTTCCAGAAGTATTAAACTACTTGATTGCAGTTATCAAACATCTTACTTGGCTCTTTTGTTTTGAACTGTAATTAATATGGATTTTGTCAAATGGCTAGAAGAAGTAACGTATACCAGTGTAATTTTTAGTATGGGCTCAAAACCCAGTTGAGATGTTGAATGTTCGCTATCATTTACAGTATTCACCAATCCTACCCAAAAACAGTGGATCCCAACGGCCGATAAGGTCCCACAGAGTTGGCCTTCTCCGGGTCCCGTTGACCAAACAATGTCGTTTGGTGGGCCCCAGGGGAAGAGGCTTCTCTGTGGTGGCCCCATCCATCTGGAATCAACTCACCCCAGAGATTAGAACAGCCCCCACCCTCCTTGTCTTTCGCAAATTACTCAAGACCCACCTTTGTCGCCAGGCATGGGGGAGTTAGGATACTCCTTCCCCTAGGACATTGCAAGTTATGTATGGTATGTTTGTGTGTATGTTTGGTTTTTATAATAAGGGTTTTTAATTGTTTTATTAAATTTGATTGTTACATGTTGTTTTTTATCATTGTTGTTAGCCACACCGAGTCTGCAGAGAGGAGCGGTATACAAATCCAATAAATAAATAAATAAATTTTGGGGTATATGTGTACGAGGCAAATTCTATCCAAAAACAGTGTGGTTCTGTATTTGGGCATTTCTGAGTATGTGTGTGTGAGAGGGGGGCAGGGGTGGGGAGGAATGCTTGGGAAATATTAGAAATTAGCAGTGAAGGAATACCAGAATTTTTACTACCACACTGTGGGCGTGGCCTATGCAGGAAGCCCTGCATTTTCTTTCAACATCTTTCTGTGCAAATTGGGTACTCTGGGGTGGAGCTCCATTTTCGCTACCCCACTGTGTTCCCCCCTGTCTGGGCAGCAGTCCCTGGAAATTAGACACATTTACTGTTTTCAGTCCACATATAAAAGGATCATTAATGTCTGCAAGTTAGAAATGAGTTAGAGAAAGACTCATAAAATTTTAAGACAAATATGAAGGCAGTTTGTCAAAATGTATCTTTTGATTTAGAATGCAACTGTACCTTGAAAATCAATGAATATATCTGATAAACAGTTTTAATAACTGACTTCCATTTGGTGCATTTAATGTTACTGTTCTCAGCAGAGATGAAGAAAGCATCTATTACAGCACTGGGTTTCATTTACCTTCTCTACTGGTTTGGAACTCTGAATATGCGCTTTGCACATGTGTGGTGCTTCTTCTCATGCACATAACTTTTTGCGCAAGCACAGATAACCTGTGATGCTGTCCAGATGGGTGGGTGGAGCCTCCCACCACCACTACCGGTTTGCCCGGACAGGGGCGAACCGGTAGCAACCCAACACTGATCTATTACGATATTGTGCAAATGTGAAATAGTTCCCCCATTCCAATCACAGCAAAGAAGAGAACTCGGCAAAAAAGATATTAATGGCTACATTAGTTAATTACATAATATATAATTTAAGAAACGGTGTCCTTAAATTTATACTAGCAAGATACAACATAATTGGGTGAGAATATTGTTTTAATCTCAGAGCACTTTTGAAATGATCAGAAACAGTCTACAGTGGTACCTCTACTTACGAACTTAATTTGTTCCGTGACCAGGTTCTTAAGTAGAAAAGTATATCAGAGGAAATCAGTGGAACCAATGTAAAAGCAAATAATGTGTGTGATTGGGGAAGCCACAGGCAGGGTGGAGGCCCTGTTTCCTTCCAGGAGATTCCTAGAGAGGCCCCAAGGAGGCTTCTCCCTGCCTTTACCAGCCCTTTTTCCTCCCAGGAGATTCCTAGAGAGGCCCCACAGAGGCTTATCCCCACCTTTTCCAGCCCTGTTTCCTCCCAGGAGATTACTAGAGAGGCCCCACAGAGGCTTGTCCCCGCCTTTTCCAGTTAAAGTTTCAGAGGCTTGGGTTTGTAAATGGAAAATGGTTCTTGAGAAGAGACAAAAAACCCTTGAACACCTGGTTATCTAGAAAAGTTTGTAAGTAGAGGTGTTTGTAGGTTGAGGTACCACTGTATTTCAAATGGCCGATGGGTGATTTGAATGGCTGATTTCGTATCTGAAATTGAATAGTTTAAATTCAAAATACTTTATGCATCAGTATTTGATACGATTTTAATCCTTTCTGTATCTTAATTACTTTGTTTGTTTGTTTTTGTAGTCTGAAAGTCTTCTGATCGGAAATTTAGATCCTAGAATTGCCCATCCTTCTAATGCTAGCACTGCCCCCCCCCGCCCAAAGTTATGAAAGAAATACATTGGCAAAGTGGGGAGATCCCTTCCCCATCTGGGTCCAGCTTCATGTAGTCGAAGGACCTGTCCATGTTGCCCAAAATTTTCCACCGAGTAAAGATAACGTGAGAGGGATTGTGATTATACCCGGCATTTACTTTCTGTATCTTAATTACTTGAGTCTCCTGAAGGTTTATTAATGCAGATCTTTAAACTGAAGGAGAGACGGAATTAATATGCAACCAACAGAATGTACTTTCTTTTCCATTATGCTTTCAAATTAGTAAATCTCTGGCACTGCCTCCGTACAATCAATACAAGTAAATGGTCTTTGTGCCATTAAGCTTTTTGTTTGCTAAATGGTTGCAGTTTTAATTTGGAGACTTCTTTTAGATGCTTATGGCATGCAACTACTCTGCTGCATGGGTATTTAAGGAAAGACAGTGATTTGGGAACTGCAGCAGAATCTATTGAAACATATAATTTGAACTTTTCTTTTCTTTATGGCTTTCTATATATAAAATTGCTTTCCTGTCTGCTGCTTGCAAGAGTTAACAATAGAAACCCAGACCTTTAGCATACTTTTCACTGTTTGGTTAAATGAAAGGAGCTTGCATCAAACAGGCCTCAGTATTATATAAAGGATGATACCAAATAGCATGGCAGAAGAATAGTTGGCACAGAAACTTGAGAGAAATGTTTTTATAATTTTTTGGGTCATCACACTCACTTTACCAATACAATTTATCTCCAACAGAGTGAAGAGACACCCTCATTGATTTAATAGTCAATAGACCATAGTTTAGCCATGCTGAGCATTCTGAACTTGACTCTCTTCTTGTAGGGATTTCATTACCAGACTAGATATCATCATTGGTGCTCTAATATGGGGAAACAAGGATGACTGTTTTTATATAGAAGTCTGTCCTATCAGTTTTGTGTGGGTTAGAATAGAATATGTTGATTTGTGATATTACTACTACTACTACTACTACTACTACTACTACTACTACTACTACTTCTTCTTCTTCTTCTTCTTCTTCTTCTTCTTCTTCTTCTTCTTCTTCTTCTTCTTCTTCTTCTTCTTCTTCCCATCCTCCTCCTCCTCCTCCTGGCCCTTAGGGCTAGTGGTTATGTGCCATCTGTGGCTTTTCTGCATATAATGTGCTCAAGGCTATTGCTCTTTCTCAAACCTTTGTTGTTCCCATTGAATGATTGATAAATGGGTTCTTTATTTTATTTTATTTAAAATATATTTAATATGATCTAGTATACTGAATATTGCAAAGGCCACTGAAAAATGTTCTCCTGATTTGGGACCTAGATGGAAAAATATATTTTTCATTTCAGAGAATTCAGAACAGAGAAGTTCTGAAAAGAAAGAAAAATAATAATAAATATGTGGGACTATCTGGGAATGCCTATCTAGTACCATAGAGACAAGGCTTTTTTTCTTTTCTTTTTCCCCCTTTTTGCCAGAATGATCTATTATTCTGAACAAGATGTCAGGGGAAAATGAAGTAAGGTTCTTAAACAGGCTGCAGCTCACTGATTAAACATGTTTTCCACACTTGAAAGACTCCTAAAACACCATTTCATATTTCACTAAGGTGATTGGTTTGTTCTATTCGAAAGCCACCAAAAAGGAGGAATATAGCAGTCGTTTGGAATCTGAGAAAATAAATCAGCATCAAAATCCAAGAGTTTGGAGTAAGGATATAATATTTTATTTCTTCATGCAATTATACTTCAATTTCACGAAGTTATTTACCCTGCCATAATGAAGCTGTAGCTGCATCGATTAAAATGCTTTATTAAACCATCTATCATATATGAGAAGATAAATGGTACACTGCTCAGATTACTAAAGAAGAGCCCCAGAAGCTAGATGAAGACTTTTTATCTGTTTTTCTATAGTGGAAATTCATTTAAAAAGTTGGATTTTGATGGATCATCAGTAATTATTAAAGTCTGTGCCGAAGCAAGACTTTTCAGGAGTATTTCACTTTAAATGAAGTTAATATTCTAGTAGTTTATGAATGCAATACTGGTAGCAGCAGTTGTATTTGATCCTGTGCAACAGTGTTTTTCAACCTTATGGTTTAAACTTGTATGGACTCCAACGCTCAGAATTTGATGATATTAAACTATTTAATACCACCGACAATGCTGCTATCCTTCAAAAGTACCTTGACCATGTAGCAGAATGGTCAAACAGCTGGCAACTTCAAATCTCAACCAACAAATGTTCTGTCTTACACTTTGGCAAAAAGAATCAGAATACAAACTTGGAGGAAATTAATTTATAGATGACCCTCACTCTGTCAAAGACCTTGGAGTACTCATATCCAATGACCTAAGTGCTAGAGCCCACTGTAATAACATTGCCAAAAATCACTAAGAGTTGTTAATCTAATCTTACATAGCTTCTTTCTCTGGCAACATTACACTGCTAACCAGAGCATACAGAACATTTGTTAGATCAATTCCAGAATACAGCTCACTTGTCTGGAACCCACATTGCATATCAGACATTAATACAATCGAGAGAGTCCAGAAATATTTCACAAGAAGAGACCTTCACTCTCCCGCTCGCAGCAAAGTACCTTATTCCACCAGACTTGAAATACTGTGAGAACTACCCTGTTTCCCCGATAGTAAGACACCCCCGATTGTAAGACGTATCGGAGGTTTCAGGGGGGTCGGCTAATATAAGCCGTACCCCGAAAGTAAGACATATGTCTTACTTTCGGGGAAACACGGGGGTATTGCCGGGGGGGGGAGCCCGATGACATCGCTTCCAAGCTTCCCACGCGCCCTTCGCCTCGCCGTGGCGCCACCGCCTCTTCCCCGGCTTGGCAAAGCGAAGGATGGCGCTGGTCCGAAGCGAGCCGAGCGGGCGGCGGCTTGCAGCGAAGGCGCTCGTCCCAGCAACCGAGTCCTGCCGAGGCTCGGCTGCAAGCGGCCAGCGAGGCCGACTAGCTCCGAGGCGAGCGGCCGGAGCTGCGCCCTCCTTCGCCCGCCTCCTTTCCAGCAGGCAGGTGGGGCTGCCCAACTGCGCAGAGCGGCTCCTCCCCTCCAGACACACGCTTCCCCGACACGCGTCTGTGGCTCCACGCGTGCACGCCGCTTGGAGCCCTGAGGTTGAACTTGGAAAAGGGCTCACGAGGCTCCTGTCCCGCGGCTGCCCTTCTGGACTCTGGGGAGATGCCTTCGGGAACGCGACCCTTTCAATTTTTTTCCAATTTAAGACATGCCCCGAAAGTAAGACGTAGTGGGGCTTTTGGGGGTAAAAAGAAAGTAAGACACTGTCTTACTTTCGGGGAAACACGGTATGTCGTCTCTGATCTGATCTGATCTAACTGTAGTTCATAAAATCATATACAAAAATGTCCTTCCTGTTAATGACTACTTACTTACTTACTTACTTACTTACTTACTTACTTACTTACTTACTTACTTACTTATTTAGTCAAACAATTATAGGGTGGTAATTTGTACAAATAAAATATTAGATAAGTAATGATAAAAAATATCAAAAGAAGACAATAGGACAGGTATGGTAGGCACAGTGGTGCGCTTATGCATGCCCTTTACAGACCTCTTAGAAAGGGGGAGAGGTCAATTGTAGATAATTTAAGGTTAAAGGTTTTTGGAATTAGGAGTAGAAAACACAGAATCAGGTAGTGCATTCCAGGCGTTGATTACTCTGTTGCTGAAGTCGTATTTTTTGCAGTCAACTTTGGAGCGGTTGACATTTAGTTTAAATCGATTTCGTGCTCATGTGTTGTTGCGGTTGAAGGTGAAGTAGTCGTTAACAGGTAGGACATTTTACTTCACCTTGAACTGCAGCAATACACAAGCACATAATAGATTCAAACTAAATGTTTTTATTTGTTTTTATTTATTTATTTATTCTTTGTCCGATATACAATACATATGAAAGAAAATAGACATTAAGTAATATATATAAAGATAGGAAGTAAAAGAAGAGAAGCAGATGGGAAGGAGAGAATATATATGATATAAGGGATAAGGAAAGACAATTGGACAGGGGATGATAGGCACATCAGTGCACTTATGTACGCCCCTTACTGGCCTCTTAGGAACCTGGAGAAGTCAATCATGGAGAGTCTAAGGGAGAAATGTTGGGGGTTGGGGGTTGACACTATTGAGTCCGGTAAAGAGTTCCATGCTTCGACAACTCGATTGTTAAAGTCATATTTTTTACAGTCAAGTTTGGAGCGATTAATATTAAGTTTGAATCTGTTGCGTGCTCTTGTGTTGTTGCTGTTGAAGCTGAAGTAGTCGTTGACCGGAAGGACGTTGCAGCGTATGATCTTGTGGGCAATACTTAAATCGTGTTTTAGGCGCCGTAGTTCTAAGCTTTCAAGACCCAGGATTGTTAGTCTATTTTCGTAGGGTATTCTGTTTCGAGTGGAGGAGTGGAGGGCTCTTCTGGTGAAATATCTTTGGATGTTTTCGAGAGTATTGATGTCTGAGATGTGGTGTGGGTTCCAGACAGATGAGCTGTATTCGAGAATGGGTCTGGCATAGGTTTTGTAGGCTCTAGTCAGTAGTGTGAGATTGCCAGAGCAGAAGCTACGTAGGATCAGGTTAACAACTCTGGAAGCCTTTTTGGCGATATTGTTGCAGTGATCTTTAGCACTTAGGTCATTTGATATTAGTATTCCAAGGTCTTTTACTGAGTGTGGGTTGGCTGCGAGGATTTGTTTATTCAGTTCATATATGAGGTTTGGATTCTTTTTGCCGATGTGGAGGGTAGAGCATTTGTTGGTTGATATTTGAAGTTGCCAGGTGTTGGACCAATCTGAAACAAAGTCAAGGTCTTTTTGGAGAGTGAGTGTGTTGTCAGTGGTGTTGAAAAGTTTCACATCGTCGGCAAAAAGCACACAGTTGCTTGCGATATTATCGCAGAGGTCATTGATGTATAGGATAAAAAGTGTAGGACCTAGTACGCTGCCTTGGGGAATGCCGCTTTTGACAGGGACAGTAAACCGCTTTAAACTCGACTGCAGAAAATATGATTTCAGCAATAGAGAGATCAATGCCCAGAATGCACTACCTGACTCTGTGGTTTCTTCCCCCAACCCCCAAAACTTTAACCTTAGATTGTCTACAGTTGACCTCTCCCCATTTCTAAGACTTCTGTAAGGGGCATGCATAAGAGCAGCAGTGTGCCTACCATCTCTATCCTACTGTCCCATTGTCCTCTTTTATCATTTCTTTTTACTTATGTTATGTTTATACAAACTACTATCCTAGAGATTTATGACAAATAAATAAATAAATAAATTTCCCAACTCGTCTTCAGGCTGGGGAATTCTGGGAATGGAAGACTGCACATCTTCAAGTTTCTAAAGTTGAGAAGCACACACCCATACACAAAGAAAATTGTACAGCATACAACTATTTCTGAACCTGACATGCCAGGAGGATTTCATTATAAGCTAAGTATGGTGCAGGGGTGGGCTACTGCCCGGATGGGGGGGGAACGCAGTGGGGTACCGAAAATGGAGCTCCACCCCAGAGCACCGAATTTGCACTGAAAGATGTTGAAAGAAAATTTATTTATTTATTTATTTAGATTTGTATGCCGTCCCTCTCCGCATAAGCCATGCCCAGAGTGTGGTAGTAAAAAATTTGGTAGCCCTTCTCTAGTATGGTGGTTTTACTTTTCCAATTGCTAAATATTACAGGTAAACTTTCTGTTTTAAAAGTTTTAAGAATGCTTCAAATTTAGTTTAAAATGATCCGTTTTAGCTTCCCGTTAATTTGTTCACCATAGCCTTGAGGACAGGATGATTACTGTATCTTCTTTAGTGTTGTTTTGATTTTCTTCTGGTAGGTTTATAGTTTTGCTCCTCTGATATGTGCTGATCTTTTATATGTGTTTTTTTTTAATTGAAAGCAGCCCAGAATCATCTAAAAGCCAGGTTGCCTCAAAATGTGACAAATAAATAAAATATATAAATATTTTTATGTAGAATGTTTCCTGGAATAAGTAATTGTTGGTCTTTTATTCCTTTGTCAGTTGTCAGAGTGTGTTTGTTCAATTACTTCAGAAGGATTGCTTACAATTGAATTTTGATTTTTCTCATCGATGGTAGATTTTCTGTTCATCTATAACATTGAAAAGTAAAATTAAACATACGTTAAAAAGTACTAGTATGAAAATTAAACCCATAAAAAGGTGTTCCCATACATTAAAAGGTAGCAGGAGATTCATTTTTAAATGGAAACATGAAATAAAAGCATGGTTTTTGGCAGGGAAAAGACTCAAACTACAATAGGTGCCAAGGAAATGCCCAGGAAAGTCATTTCACAGCTGGTATAACCTCCTCATTGAGCCATGGTGATGCAATGGTTAGAATTCGGCCAAGAAGGCTTCACACATTATCACAGATAATCTAATCTTACGTAGTTTCTGCTCTGGCAATCTCACACTACTTACCAGAGCTTACAAAACTTTCGCCAGACCCATCCTAGAATACAGCTCATCTGTTTGGAATCCATACCACATCTTGGACATTAACACCCTCAAAAATGTCCAAAGATACTTCACTAGAAGAGCCCTTCACTCCTCCACCTGAAACAGAATACTCTATGAAACTAGATTTACTATCCTGGGTCTAAAAAGCTTACAAATATGACGCCTTAAACATGATCTAAGTATTGCCCACAAGATCCTATGCTGCAACATCCTGCCTGTCAAGAACTACTTCAGCTTCAACCACAACAACACAAGAGCACATAACAGATACAAGCTTAATATTAACTGCTCCAAATTGGACTGTAAAAAATTTGACTTTAGTAATCGAGTTGTTGAAGCGTGGAACTCATTACCGGACTCCGTAGTATCTTCTCCTAACCTCCAACATTTTACCCTTAGACTGTCCACAGTTGACCTTTCCAGATTCCTAAGAGGTCAGTAAGGGGCGTGCATAAGTGCACTAGCGTGCCTCCCTGTCCTATTGTCTCTCCTATATCTCATATAACGTATCTACTATTCTTTTCTTCTTTTACTACTCTCATAATATTCTTCTATTCTCCTATTGATATACAGTGGAACCTCAAGATACGAACCTAATTGGTTCCAGGGGGAGGTTCGTAACACGAAAGGTTCGTAAGACGAAACATTGTTTCCCATAGGAAACAATGTAAAGTCAATTAATCCGTGCAACCAAAAAACCCCCCGCAAAAAACCCGCTGCCACCCGGCTGTGACCTTTTAAAACAGCTGCGCGGCTTCCCAGCCGGGCTGCGGGGCTTCCCAGCAACCCCCTCAGCCCGGCTGTGACCTTTTAAAACAGCCGCGCGGCTTTCCAGCAGCCTCTGAACGGCAAACGTGGAAGTTTGGGTTTGGCGTTCGGCTTCGGGAGACGGCTGGGAAGCCGCGCGGCTGTTTTAAAATGTCACAGCCGGGCTGGGGTGCTTCCCAGCAACCCCCCCAGCCCGGCTGTGACCTTTTAAAACGGCCGCGTGGCTTCCCAGCCGTCTCCCGAAGCCAAATGCCAAACCCAAACTTCTGCGTTTGGCGTTTGGAGGCTGCTGGAAAGCCCCCCAGCCCAGCTGTCACCTTTTAAAACAGCCGCGCGGCTTTCCAGCAGCCTCCAAACGCCAAACGCGGAAGTTTGGGTTTGGCGTTTGGCTTCGGGAGATGGCTGGGAAGCCGCACGGCTGTTTTAAAATGTCACAGCCGTGCTGGGGGGCTTCCCAGCACCCCCCGAACCCCGAACTTTTGCCGAACTTCTGGGTTCGGGGTTGGGGGGGTGCTGGGAAGCCCCCCAGCGTGGCTGTGACCTTTTAAAACAGCCGGGCGGCTTCCCAGCTGTCTCCAAACGCCGAATGCGGAAGTTCGGCTTTGGCGTTCGACTTCGGGAGACAGCTGGGAAGCCGTGTGGCTGTTTTAAAAGTCACAGCCGCGCTGGGGGGCTTCCCAGCACCCCCCTGAACCCCGAACTTTTGCCGAACTTCCGGGTTTGGGGTTGGGGGGTGCTGGGAAGCCCCCCAGCGTGGCTGTGACCTTTTAAAACAGCCGCGCGGCTTCCCAGCTGTCTCCAAACGCCGAATGCGGAAGTTCGGCTTTGGCGTTCGGCTTCGGGACACAGCTGGGAAGCCGCGTGGCTGTTTTAAAAGGTCACAGCCGCGCTGGAGGGCTTCCCAGCACCCCCCGAACCTCGAACTTTTGCCGAACTTCCGGGTTCGGGGGGGTGGGAAACCCCCCAGAGTGGCTGTGACCTTTTAAAACAGCCGCACGGCTTCCCAGCTGTCTCCCGAAGCCGAACGCCAAAGCCGAACTTCCACGTTCAGCGTTCGGAGAGAGCTGGGAAACCGCGCGGCTGTTTTAAAAGGTCACAGCCGGGCTGGGGGGCTTCCCAGCAACTTCCTGAACCGAACCCGGGGTTCAGAAAAATTTTGTCTCTTCTTACAAACTTTTTTCGAGTTACGAACCGGCGTTCGGGAGGCTGCTGGGAAGCCCCGCCGCCTGGCTGTCACCTTTTAAAACAGCCGCGCGGCTTCCCAGATGTCTCCGAACACCGGTTCGTAACTCGAAAAAAGTTCGTAAGAAGAGGCAAAATTTTTCTGAACCCCGGGTTCGTATCACGAGTTGTTCGTAAGACGAGGGGCTCGTATCTTGAGGTGCCACTGTATTCTATTCCTATATTTTCACTTCTATTTTTTCTCTAATACATTTTACTCGAGTATATCCTCTATAACCTTCATTGTGTATTATTGTGCATTGGACAAAATGAATGAATGAATGAATGAATGAATGAATGAATGAATGAATGAATGAATGAATGAATGAATGCAGTATTGTAGACTAATTTTGCCAACTGCCAGTAATTTGATCCTGACCTGCTCAAGGTTGACTCAGCCTTCCATCCTTCTGCGGTCAATGAAACGAAGACTCAGACTGTTGGGGG
This sequence comes from Erythrolamprus reginae, assembly GCF_031021105.1. NCBI lineage: Eukaryota > Metazoa > Chordata > Lepidosauria > Squamata > Dipsadidae > Erythrolamprus > Erythrolamprus reginae. The sequence goes on along the minus strand of NC_091950.1, from coordinate 88,874,575 downwards.
CAATAGGCTGACTATTATTAAAGAGTGATGTAAAGCACTGTGAATCAGTATATAAGTTTAAATTGTATTGCTAAGTGCTATTTGGCCCCTACATTTGGGCCTGATTGACTAATTGATTGCTGCCCTTAGTGCAATTTAAAAAAGGTGAAATCAATGTATTCTTATAATGCGTTCTTCCAAGCAAAGAAGCTTAGTAAAACTAATCGGATTGCCCTAAAGGCCTTAACAATCTGATTGATAGTATAATGCATACTAGTCTTTCCATTTGCCATTTTATAAACTTGCCTTGTAGATATCCAGGCTGTGCAGGAAAAGGTAATAAATCTCAGAAGTCCTGTCAAATCAGATCTCATTCTTTGAACTTCAGTTTCTCTTAATATCTGTCCTTTTCCAGCAAAATATTTCCATATTGGAATCTAATTTGTCCTCTTTAACAATAAAAGGGTTGGTGAAGCATTGCGGATTGTGGTGCCCCATTCAAAAGGCGAGAGTACTCTTGGCATGTTCACTAAGGACAAGAGGACAATATTCTGTTTCAGTTAGAGGAGAAGAACCAGCGTTGTGTGAAAGAGCTGAAAGATGTGTTTAATTTTAAAGTGAATTTGGTGTGTGTGGACAGGGAGGGGGAGGTAATTACATTTTCCAGAACTGAGTTGACTTTGAGATTTGGTTAGCTTGATGTAATTACACATGAAAGGTTATAAGCATCCACTGTTGCTAATGTTTCAGAGATTTGATTAAGGCAATGTAATTAAAGAACTTGTGGTAGAAGCATAGACTGAGTATGAAAAATGTGAAAATTTAATATCTTGAGTTTATTGGGGTTTGGGTCTTCTGCTTTTTTTTGCTTGAAAGGCATCTTGAAGATAACTCTAAAATTTGGGCGTCATTTAGGTCCCACAGAGTTGGCCTTCTCCGGGTCCCGTCGACTAAAAAATGTCGTCTGGTGGGACCCAGGGGAAGAGCCTTCTCTGTGGTGGCCCCGATCCTCTGGAACCAGCTCCCCCCAGAGATCAGAATTGCCCCCACCCTCCTTGCCTTTCGTAAGCTCCTTAAAACCCACCTCTGTCGTCAGGTACGGGGGATTTGAGATATGCCTTTCCCCCCAGGCCTATACAATTTGTGCATGGTATGTTTGTGTGTATGTTTGGCTTTTAATAAGGGTTTTTAGCTATTTTAAATATTAGATTTGTTATACGCTGTTTTACTATTGTTGTTAGCCGCCCCGAGTCTACGGAGAGGAGCGGCATACAGATCAAACCAAACCAAACCAAACCAAACCAAACCAAACCAAACCAAACCAAACCAACCCAACCCAACCCAACCCAACCCAACAAACCAACCAACCAACCAACCAACCAACCAACAAACACTTGGGTTTATTCCGTTGCTTGATTCTAAGCTCCCCATTTACATTGTGTCTTGAGAGACACTGAAGCAGTCTACTAAATATAAGCTAGACAAAACATAAGTAGCATGTCATCTGGGTTTAGGTTTTAATGTTGTTTAATTTTAAAAAGCATCTAATCAAGACAAGCAGTGTCAAACTCATGTCATCATGTCATCAAGTGAAGTATCATGACTTTTCCCCCTTCGCTAAATGGAAGCTGGGCATGACCAGTGCGTGACGCATAAGGCCCCTGGGCTGCGAGTTTGACACCCCTGATCAAGACTAATCTTGATTAGGACCACATGAAATAGGGAGCTGTATTTCTTTTCCATAATACAAGTATCAATTCATTTTTATAGTCTTAGAGCAGGGTTATCAAACTGGTGGCCTGTCGGCTGGATGCATCAAGCGCAGGAATATGCCCACCCCAGCTCTGCGAAGGGGAAAAAACATCACAAAACATCATGTGGCGGCAATGTGATGGTGTGAGTTTGACACTTGTGCCTTGGGTGTGCATGTGTGTAAAAGTATAATCTATAGAGTCTCCCATACACACACTCCAAAATCCCATGCACACTGGCAGAGAAAAAAGATTCTTGTGTCCTCAGTCTCAGAAAATGAATCAGAAAGTTTGTTAAGGTTCATTTAATGCAAGTGCTTATGAATTATGTATTTTCTGCTCTTGAAGATCTACTTTTTCGTATTTCTGCAGAAAATTGGGTTCTTTAATGGTATGTACACTGAAAATTAAAGATAAGCATACATGTATTAATTCCCTTGTTGTTTTAGAATTTTGATTCGTTGCCTCCTGAAGCTCAGTCATTTTGAGCACTTTCACCCATGTGCAATATAATTTATTAAGCAAGTAGATTACTTTTATAAACTAAGATTTTATTTTTGTTTTTAGCTTTAGCTTTCTTATTCCTCCTGCTGGAATTGTCGGGGATATTTAAAAATCTTGTATGCTAAAATAGTGAAGAAAAACATTTCGGAAATAGGAGGGGGAAAAAGTTTTTCTTGGAAGATTTAAAAGATGTGGTTTTGGAATGGTATCCTATTTTAAAGGGAAAAAAACATTAACATTTGATCTGGAAGCTGTCTCTGCCTTGCTATAAATTGATTATTACATATCCTGGATTTATAATGAATAATAATAGAATAATAAAGAGGAATTTCTGCTTTGAAGTATGAGTGCCATTTTGGAGGGGGAAGTGGGGGTGTAGCTCTCAGAATTTTCCCCTTTGTTGGACAAATAATGTGGAGTAAAATAATTATAAGATGATGTGGAAATAAGTGAAATAAAATATATCAATATTAGAAATACTATAATTGGGAAGTTGGGAAATGACCACATCTTTGATTGCTGAAATCAAAATAGGGACAAAATAAGAGGGGGAAATTACTAAAAACATTTATTAAGAAGAAAAGAAATGTGAGAGATGTATTGAACATGAAATTATAATGGATTGTAATTGTTTTAAAAACAAAAATATTGTTAAGAATATTACATGGATGTATTAAAGCAAATGCTCACAACATGAGATATTAAAAGACTAAAAAAAACCACTTACTAAAAAAAAAAATACATAGGAGAAGGTGTTATTTGTTTTATAAACAGAGATATACAGTATACCCAGTGGAGGGCTACCAAAATTTTTACTACCACACTGTGGGCGTGGCTTATGCAGGGTGCCCTGCATTTTCTTTCAACATCTTTCAGTGCAAATTGGGTGTTCTGGAGTGGAGCTCCATTTTTACTACTCCACTGTGTCCCCGTCCCCCCCCCCCCATCTGGGCAGTAACCCACCCTTGCATATACCATACTTATGTGTGTACATTTAAAAAAAACACTACTGCTGTGGGTTACCTGTCCAATATATGATCTCACAAATGTTGTTTCCATTCATCACAGTGAGGGTCTTACCATATATTTTATGCATCAATTTTCCTGAAGTTAAAAATAAAAATGGAAGATATAATACTATGTAGGGGTCATTATGTTTGTGGAAATCAAACACTGCATTTCACTATGGCTGTCAGGCTTGGCGGTATGAATGTCACGGCTGGGAGATGCTTTGCTAATTGAAATAAGCATGAATTCTGTTCTGTGTCAGAGAATTCTAGAGGGGAATATCAAGTATTTCACACCTGAATCCCAAATAGCAGAGACATCCAGCAAGACAACCCCAAATATAAAAGCAAGCTACAAGACACGGGACAGTGTTTTAAAAGGGCCAACCCAAGGTTTAAATGATGTCAATGGGGTCTGTTCAGCTTGTAATAGATAAAAGTTGAAGGAATTTGCATACAGGAATAGACCAGAATTACTACATGGTGATGTGAGAGAGCGATCAAGAATTACAGAAGATCTCTCTTTGCAACTAAAGGTTGTGTAATAAGTTACTGCATCTAAAGCAGGGCTGTCAAACTGCCGGCCTGCAGGCCAGATATGTCACACGCTAGCCACACCCATACCTGGTTTAGTGAAGGAAGAAAAAGTCCTGATATGTTATGTGATGATGCTGTGACATGAGTTTGATACCCTTGATCTAAAGGGACAACAGCCCATCAATTTGTATGATGTTTATGGAATAAATAAAACAAGAAACATTCAGATTTCAGTGTTATTTATTTACTCATATTTTGTTTATTCATCACTGGAATTTACATGAAGCTCTGATAACTTTCAGAATCCTCCCGCCCCCCTACAAGAAGTATTTATGGAAAGAACCCAGCTGGAGAAAGATACTGCAATGCCTTAGGTGATGTCAGCATTTGCATGCTAGCTCCCTCCATTTGCATCAAGGAGGAAAGTTCTCTTTTCTCAGAAAGTTAGTTTCCTCGTTAGTCTATTACAGTGTTGGCACCAAGTGCCCAATGGCGGTCCTCTGCAGCCGGCACGGTTGCACGCACTCCCGACACATGCACATGCACCCCACACAAGGTTCTGCGCATGCACAGCAAGCCAAATCTCACGAGATTTTGGCTATTTCCGCCTATATTTTTGCTTCTGCGCATAAGCAAAAACCAGTGAAAATACGCAGAATAAAAAACCTGGGGATTTTCACCTGAAATCTGCCAGTTGTGCCGTTCCCAAGCCATTTCCGCTATCCAGATGGTGTGTCTCCCCCATGTGGGGGGGAGGAGCCCATGACTGCAAGTGCCAAATCATGAGCATGCATACACACATGCAAGAAACTGGAAAAGCAGCTGCCCAGTGCCCATTTGTGTGCTGGGTGGCTGCTCTTCTGGTTTCTGGCACATGTATGCGCACTGGCCACCTGGTCATCCGGTTTCTGGCATGCATGTGTGCACAAAGACTAGCTGGCTGGTGCGCATGTACCTGTGTTTGAAGACCAACTAGAACTCAGAAGAGCAGAAGGCTATGGCTTGCATGCTCAGAGAGATGGCTCTGGTTGCCACTTCCAGCCATAGATTCACCATCGCAGGTCTATTATCTCTTGATATGAATGAATATTTGTATTGGTTGTTAATAAATCCCTGTTTAATTTTTGGTACCCAGAGTAACCAGAGATCCTTAATTATGCTTTTTACAATACCTTCCTAGGAGCAGTGGCTCACAAATGCTTAAGATAAGAAAAATTCAACACTTGGCATAAGAAAAATTAGTGCTTCTAAAAGAACAGCTTGTATCTATTCAGTGAACTACAGATCGGTTAAGTCTTCTCTTTCCTTTGACATTGTACGTAGGTTCATTTTCTGTGGATTCTTCTGTTGGTTAAAAATCAACTTGTATTTTATAAAAGAGAAGCCTTGCTGACAACACAGAATTAATTGACCAGAATTAGAGGATATGTGACAGTGGGAAAATGGACTGCATACATTCACAGCAGACTAACTAAAATCAAGTAGGAATGACTCCCATGTATACAACATACCACACAGCAATGCAAGTTGAGACTTGGAATGTGATTTTTGGAAGAAAAAGATAAACTGTTAAAAAGGATTAGAATTTTTAAACAGAACAATCGCAAAAGGTAAAAGCACAGTACAAAAATACAGTGATACCTTGTCTTACGAACTTAATTGGTTCCAGGACGAGGTTCGTAAGGTGAAAAGTTCATAAGACGAAACAATGTTTCCCATAGGAATCAATGGAAAAGCGATTAATGCCCAAAATTCACCCCTTTTGTCAGCCAAAGCGCCCGTTTTTGTGCTAGTGGGATTCCCCTGAGGCTCCCCTCCATGGGAAACCCCACCTCCAGATTTTGCAAGGCTGCAGGGGAATTCCAGCAGGGGAATCCCAACAGTGCAAAAATGGGCACTTCGGCTGGCAACGGAAGTCCAGAGGCGGGGCATCCCAGCGGTGGCGGGATGAAAGTAAGATGAAATTAGTTCGGAAGAGGCAAAAAAATCTTAAACCCCCGGTTCGTATCTTGAAAAGTTCATATGATGAGGGGTTCATAAGATGAGGTATCACTGTATTTAAATAGCAGTTAGAAGGGGGAAATGAGGAAGAAAAAGAACAAAAATGGAGTCTGAATGGTTTTTCATTTTTTTCCACACAATTTGATATTTTTAAACTTAAAAAATATCACATTATTAAATCTCATCTTTTTAATACTCACTTCAACCTTCACTTCAGTGTAAAGGTTGTGCAACAGCAATATTTTTTTTACAAAAACAATACAGACAAGTCAGGGATTAAATTGCTAGGTCTGTAATTATACGTATGCATTATAAACTGGCTTTTTTTTTTAGTTCATGTGGAATATTCTTCAGTTGTGTGGAGAATAGGGCAATGAGAGCTGGGGGATAGCAAAGGCAGACAAAGAGAGAAAAAGGCAAGACTATATCATAGGATGTAAGACAAAATGCAGACTCTTTGACTTAAGAGGTCTGTGGCAAGGTAGAACAAAAATTTTACTGGGCTGTTAGCCCCAACAAGCCTGCTCTACAGATGAGCCCAGAGTCCTAGGCTCTAGACAGACAATCCAGATGCTTCTGCTTCTGTTTACATGACCAGATCAAGTCAACTATCCTTTTATTATGGAATTAGTCAACAGAATAATTGGACCAGCAGCTTCTGACATCACCTTTTAAAAATCCCAGTTGTACATTTTCCCAAATTTTGCAATTTCTTATGAAAAATAATAGAAATTTTTCATCTGTTGCATCATTCAAATCTACCTTCTGATGCGAACAAGTCTGAAACAGATGTTAGGGACTGTTGCCTGGTTGCCTCAAAGATAATTTAATTACAGAGGGTTACCTGATTTTTATTATCTGAACAACCTGCAAGAGTTTAAAAATATAGCATCACAGCAACAGAAGAAAGCCATGGAATTGCAGCATGCTGAAGTGCAATATAATAATAAAATAATAAAGGCACATTACATTCATTAACAGGAAGGCACAAGACCCAGCAACATAGATTTAATTAAAAGCTTGGGTAAACATATGTCTTTTGAGCTGCTGCCAGCCACAATCGCACAGAGAGGGAATTCCATAGCTGGGTTGCCTCTAAAAACATTTACATTTCATCCTTTGTGGATTTCTTGGTTACAGACATTCTAAATGCTGTGTGTAATTGTGATTCTTCATTCTTTTTTGAACTCACTCAATTTGTGGACAAAATTCTTGGAAGAATAATACCAATCCTGTTTATGCTTATAGTTTTATAAGGCAACAAAGGGAGGTCTGATAAGGGAATACAATAGAATGTTTCCCTTTATCCTATTGTAATAAAACTGTTGTGAAATCTCTGCTCAAGAAAATTAAACCTACCATGTTGGAGAATTAAGTTCCATTTCTAGTTTGCCATTCTTGAGAAAGATCCTTCAGAACATAGCATATGTATCTCAGCTTCAGGTGTTCTTAGACACAGCAAATAGGCCCCACTCAGTTTAACCATAAACCAAAGTTTAAGATTGAAATAGTTAGATTACCTGCATTGGGAAATAAAGACAGGAAGTATACCCAATGCGTTATTCTGGACCTCCCAATAGTCTGATTGTAATTATAGCATCCTTTTGGATTATTTGACAGAAATAGGCTTGGGAGATACCATTTGGTAATAGGTTCCTTAATTCTTTGTAGTCAGTCATGAAAGATAATGCTGAGGGACTTCTGTACAATCATGTTCCCCATTTCATTTTAAAAAGTAACATTGCATTTTGAAGTAAATGTATTCAGTATGTGAAATTAGTTAATTGATTACATGCCATTGAATTCTGATTCCTAGAAACTACTCAGATATAGTTATTTTCTCCATTATGACATGTCCCTAATTTGGTCTTTCAGGTGAGATTAGTAGGAAAGATCATGAAATAGGTTTGGATTGTGTTGTCAATGTGCGGATGATAAACAGGTATTTCTTCTTTTCAGTCATTTTATATTTTCTACTCATGTGGTTTTCTTGGTATAATATAGACGTGCTTTCCTGCGTAGTATGTAATGATTCCTTTGCTGTTTCCACTGCATCCAGCTATGTTTCATATAGATGCCTTTTTTTAATTGGCAGCTGCTACAGCATGCCTGATGTGACCCTGCTAGGACTATATAAATTTGGTGTATTCTTCAGATGTTCCTCCTCATACCTACCAAGAACATCACCTGTCACTCTTGAGGGATGGAGACACATGTCTAATTGTACTCAGTTTTGTTGAGTGGAATGCATCTTGTTTAGAACTACCTTTAAATAATTTTCAGAAGATAGAACTAACAAAGTATGCAGGTAAGAGAAGATTGATAGGGCTAAATTACAATGACATTGCAAAGGTTCACAGTCTGAAGTGTTGGAGATGACACTTAAAGCCCTCAGAACCAGGACACCTCAGATAAAGATCCTTTTCTACAGTCCTCTTTCTTTGCTAAGATCTGATGGAATGTCACATTTCTGTATCCCAGTTGAAGATGGGTTTCTCTGAAAAATAAAAATGGCCTTCTCATAAAACTCTGAAAATCCTGTGTTGTCTGTTTCACCAGAAAATCTGAAACATTGAGCAGACATCACTACAAAGGTTTAAAAATTATGGCTGTGAAATGTACCGAAAGAAAGACTAACCCCTTTGCCTTCAATAAATGGAGATAGTAATTATATTTTTATAACTGGACAAATATTTAAAATTAAGCAAGTGCAGACAAAGGAACTTTAAGCATCAAGAGGATTTCTAGATAATGAATAGATTTCTAGGTAATAATTAGTTCTGATTACTTATGTTCACTTCTGAAACTGGACTTGACAGCCTGTACATCTCTCGCCATCTTAAACTATCCAGAGCAACTCATTGTAAAAATTCAGCTCAAGGGTTGGCCATTTTATTTACAGAATGAACATGTGGCCAAAGACTGTATCTAGCTTGAAATTTCTTTCACACACAAAACATTAAGAATATGAAGTGGAAATAAACATCTAATATAGACAGTATTTGTGAAGCAAATCAAAATGACTTTTGAGGATATAATGTACATGATGCAAACTCTATGTTCTATGAAAACAGACCAAGAAAGAAAGAAAGAAGGAAAGAAAGAAAGAAAGAAAGAAAGAAGGAAGGAAATTGGCCACAAAGTTAATAGTCCAGTTAGTCCATTAAATGCCAATAAGTGCATGAGCAGAGTTGCAGTAAATGCATTATTGACCGTACTCAGTTTTGTTGATTGGAATGTATCCTGTTTAGAACTACATTTAAAGAATTTTCTGAAGATAGAACTAGCAAAGGATGCAGGTATAAGAAAGTCGATAGGGCTCAATTACAATGATATTGCAAAGGTTCAATGTCAAAAAAGAGGAAACTTGTACAGAGGACGAGAAAGGAATCCATCTCATCCATATACAGTATTCCAAGCTTTTTCAGCTTTGGGTTTTGCTTGCATGATAGAAAAAAAAAATCCATTCCTAATCCATGAAGGTCTGCCCTGTTCACTGATTGAAGAATTAATTTGTATAACTGACTGAAGAGAAACAATTTTTGTATTAATTATGAACAAAATTGTAGTTCATTTATAAAACACATGCTTGAATTTTCTGGCTGTTCCAGTCAAGAAAAAAGCCTGGAGAGCAGCTGGCAGAAGACACCAGAAAACTTGCACACAATTTCCCAAGAGATCTAGACTCCAACTGTGGCATGAGCATATGCAAAAAGATGTGGCATTCCAGAATGGAGCCTGATCCTACAGTGAATCTTCTCCTTATCTCTGAAAAACCTAGGTAAACTCTAAAATCTTTTCCCAAGGGATTAGAAATACAGTGGTACCTCTACTTACGAACTTAATTCGTTCCATGACCAGGTTCTTAAGTAGAAAAGTTTGTAAGAAGCAGCAATTTTTCCCGTAGGAATCAATGTAAAAGCAAATAATGTGTGTGATTGGGGAAACCACAGGGAGGGTGGAGGCCCTGTTTCCTCCTAGGAGATTCCTAGAGAGGCCCCATGGAGGCTTCTGCCCACCTTTTCCGGCTCTGTTTCCTCGCAGGAGATTCCTAGAGAGGCCACATGGAGGCTTCTCCCTGCCTTTTCCAGTTACAGTTTCGGAGGCTCGGGTTTGTAAGTGGAGAATGGTTCTTGAGAAGAGGCAAAAAGATCTTGAACACCTGGTTCTTATCTAGAAAAGTTCATAAGTAGAGGTGTTTGTAGGTAGAGATACCACTGTAGCGTATTAAGAATTTGTAAGGCATCGCCATACATTGCCCTCTGAAATAAAGGGTCAAATAGAGCTGCTGGTTTTTTTAAAATGAGGGTTTTTTTTCTGAAAGTTGGGACAAATATCCTATATTATCCCATCTTCTTGACCTAATAGGATTTCTGCACACAATTGCTTTAAATAAACTGTGCTGCAACATCATACACCAACCTTATACAGTGGAACCCCGACATAAGACCTGCTCGACTTAAGAGCTACTCGAGATAAGAGCTGGGAGAGGAGAGACATTTTTTTATTTTATTTTATTTATTACTTGGATTTGTATGCCGCCCCTCTCCACGATACGAGCCGAGAAGAGCCGGGCTGGCTTACTTTCCTTCCTTCCCACGCTGATGCAGAGCCACTCGAACAAAGCGTCGCGCCCCTCTGATGCTTTCGGCGGCTTCCGAAGCGACGCTGGGCTCTTTTGCCGCCAAAAGCGTCAGGGGGGCGTGACGCTTTGTTCGAGTGGCTCTGCATCAGTGCGGGAAGGAAGGAAAGTAAGCCAGCCCGGCTCTTCTCGGCTCGTATCCCGGCACTTGGTGAGTGGAGAGGCGGTCGCCTCCCCTGCCGCCCCACTCTGGGGGTCCTTGGCTTCTGCTGGGGGTGGGGGGATCCGAACGCTGTTTTGAATTTCACATTCCGAGTGGCCCAAACGCCAAAGGCGAACTTCCGCACCTCAGGAGTTAGCTTGCAAACGGCGCGGCTGTTTTAAAACATCGCTGCCGGCCTGGGGGGGGAGAGGGAAAGGGGGGAGAGGGGGGAGAGAAAGAGAGAGGGAGAGAGAGAAAGAGAGAGGGAAAGGGGGGAGAGGGGGGAGAGAAAGAGAGAGGGATAGAAAGAGAGAGAGAGTGAGAGATGCTCAGTGAGCCTTTCTTTGAAGTTGCCTTTCTTTCTTTCTCTCTCTCTTTCTTTTTCTCTCTTGCTCTCTTGCTCTTTCATTCTTTTTTCTTTCTCTTTCTTTCTTTCTCTTTCTTTCTTTCTTTCTCTTTCTTTCTTTCTTTCTTTCTCTTGCTTTCTCTCCTTCCTTCCCTCCTTCCATTTCTTTCATTCTCCCTCTCTATTTTTATTTCTCTTTCATTTTCTTTCTTTCTCTCTTGCTTGCTTTCTTTCTTGCTCTTTTTCTTTCTCTCTTTTACCTTCCCTTCCTCTATTTCTTGCTTTCCTTTTCCTTCCTCCCTTCTTTCCTCCCTCTACAGGATTGGGTGGCAGTGAAGTTACTCTCCCCTTTCATAAGTTTCCTTGCTTCCTTCCTTTGTTCCTGTCCCTTCACCCTTTCTTTCTTCCTTTCTTTCTTCCTTTCTTTCTTCCTTCCTTTCTTTCTTTCCTTCCTTCCTTTCCTCCCTCCATTTCTTGCTTTCCTTTTCCTCCCTCCCTTCTTTCCTCCCTCTACAGGATTGGGTGGCAGTGAAGTTGAATAAATAACTACAGTTTAATGAATAAAAATAAAAGTTTGCCATGTTGATTGTTTTGGGTAAAAAGAGGAAGGGAAGGAAAGCTCTCAGCTTATCATCTTATTAATAAGTAAAGTTACATTTATTCTTGCAATGTCTTTTTGCATAATTTAGACTAACTTTGTGAGTTTTTTGAGGGCTGGAACCAATTAAAATTATTTACATTAATTGCTATGGGGAAAAGTCGTTCGAGATAAGAGCTGCTCGACTTAAGAGCACAAGTCCGGAACGAATTAAACTCGTATCTCAAGGTACCACTGTATACTTGTATCCCAAGTATAACCCCAATACACAAATCATGTTGCATATTTTTTTTATTTGCCTCCACTCCCTAGAACTCTTTGTTGCCATTATTGAATTTTGCACCCCAGTATATGTAAACATGGCAGAAAGCCATGACAATCTTCTAACAAATTATTCACAATGTTTCATTGCTTGAGGGTACCAAAGAGTGTTAATAGCTAATCTTAGGGGAATCTCTTTAAGAACTCTTTTTGCTTGAGATAGATAATTGTCAACCTTCCCTTGGGCTTTAATGAAATATCCTTCTTATAAAACTGGTCTTTTACTGTTTGGTCACCTGAAGGAGTACCATTATAAAGGCACTTCTAAATAATATTTTCCATTAAAAATCAAGGCTTTCCTTCATCAACTACTCTGAATTACTTGGGAAAATAATTAAATGAACATAGAGGTCAATGAGGCTGATATGAACACACTAATCATATTGGGTTACATGGTTCACAAATTATCACTGAACTGCAAATATGATGTTGATGTTCATTAGTCTGTTACAATCTGTTCTTTGATGTTTTATCATTGTAAAAGAAACCCTAAAGTACCTGTAAAATGTGCCTTGGAATGGTTACTGAACACCTGCTGCCATTACTACTTTCTAAGGCTAGGATTGACTAGCTTTCTGAATAACCTTTGTCCAATCATTCAGCCCTAGGAAGAAGACAATAGAAACTGCTTCAAAAATCTTGCTAAGAAAAGTGTTGGGGCTCATCCAAGCAATTATATTTGCTTTTTCTGTACTTTCCATAAATATTGCTTTTCTTAAAGGGGAATATCCTGATGATTGCCTCTGTATGAGGGTCTGTACTAAAATTAGAGAATCAAATATATTCTTTCTTTTCCTTCTTCCCTATCTGTCAGGATTAAGGTCCTACCCGACGTAATATTCCAAATTACAGAGAGAACAATTGTAATCAATGTAATGACTTTAACAATGTAAAACTGCTTAGTCACAATGAATCTACAGATTGTAATGTAATCTGATTGGCTGACAAATGTATATACCATGATGCACCTTTGCATAGGTGTGGCTTGTGATTTGTAGATTAGAGATATTGGTTTGAAGATATTGTGGCTTAGTGTGGCTTGTGGTGGCTGAAGAATATCTTGGCTGAAGATTTGTAGCTGAGTATTGTAACTGAGAATAATAGATAATGATACAGGGTATCCAGCAAACCTGGAAAACAGGTAAATTGTAATTATCAGGGAAATTGGCGGTTCGGCAAATATCAGGGAATTATCAAGGAGTTCGTGAAAAAAATGAAATAAATCAGGGGAAAAAACCAAATGGTGTAAAAGTCAGGAGAAAATCATGTTGTTTTTTTTAAAAAATGGATCATGCTGCCTAGCAAAGTCAAGCAAAAATGAGCATAACTGTGGCAACAACTTGCTTCCTCAGCTACCAATATTTCTCCATGGCTTAGCCGTTTGGCATGATGACATCTACGACTGCGCCTTAACTAGATTGCAAGTTACAGGGAGCTTGGGAATTTTAAATTGATGTCTAAGAACTCTTTCTTTTCTCCAGGAGTCTTTCAGGATAGTAGACTAATTAGCTCTGGCTATTTCAGAAAGTTTTGCTTACTCAGACATTGTCTGAATCACTGATGTCAAAGACAATCAGGATGATTTTTTCTGGTCTGGACATTTATTAAATTTCTGAAATGTGTAGTTAAATTACTGAGAATAGCTGAGGTTGGCTGAGTGTAAACTGTCACGAAGAAATGAAATAGCTCCAACAGGTTGCATTGCTGAGCAGTCAGCAGCTGAGAACCAATTTTGGATCTTGTTCTGAGAGCATGGAATACAGTGGCACACTTCTTTGATCTGTGGTTCACCTTCTGCCACTGGCCTCTGATTTATCAAATGCTGCTTTTCTAGTTTGACATGCTATGAAGCTATTTGGCAAGCTGAGTTGCTGAATCCCACTCAACTGCTCGATAACGCCAGCATTAGCTGCAGGGTATTCCGTGTTGGGCTGTTTGACAAAACATTTCCATAATTAAATGATTATTAATAATAAGTTTTTTTAAAAAATGAGTGAGGCAGAGGAACAGCTTTGGTTTTGGATCTGTGTACTGCAGCTAGAAATATTTTCCTTTCTTTCTTTTTGTTAAATTTCTGTGAGATAAATATGTCTGGCCGGTGAATGTTATGTATGGTTGTCTGACTGGGTATGATTGATTTTTAAAACAACTGGTGATTTTAGATTAGTTTATTAGTTTTAAATTAATTGGATTTAGGCTGCTGTATTCTATTGTCTCTTTTTTACATGTTATAAGTCACCTTGAGTCCCCAGAGAGAGGCGGCATATAAACCAACCAACCAACCAACCAACCAACCAACCAACCAACCAACCAACCAACCAAACAAACAAACAAACAAACAAACAAACAAACAAACAAACAAACAAACAAACAGTCATAATTATACCAAATAATATTATTGACAATACTGCCTTGAATAAGATGGTGAGACAACTTACTTCAGTTCTGGAATGTAGTTTTTGATGTAATCAGCTTGTTCTTAGAGTGTTAACACAGTAAAGCAATGTTTGTCCCCTTGGCTATCTTCATCTCTGATTATTGTTTTACAAAGAGAACAAGGAGGCTTAAGCAGAAAGCATGTCTCTACAGTTCTGACCACTTGAAGTAAAATTTTATAGTGAAAATTACAGCGATTCACTCTTTTTGTACAGGATTGTATCTCCCATATGTTTTTCTTTAGTATTGGCCATCTTGAACTTTAATTTTATGTCTTAGATTGTTCCTTTTGTGATACAAACATGAAATGTGATACCCAATATAATTACAATCTTTTTTAAAAAAATGTATTGGTTTTCAAATATATTTTGAAACAGACGAATAAATAACAATGAAAATAATAATAATACTAACAAAAAACAAAAACAACAAAAGAAATTATAATATCAGCAAACATTCAGTATTTCTGCATTGCTACATTGGATATTTCATTAAATCCCATAATAATATACATATTAATTAATTATGGTAATATTCGTATTGTTTCACACAATCACACAATCCCTATTCAAATCATTCATATTTACATATTTATATTCTTTATTTTACTGATCTTTAGGTATCTTTTGTGATCTTTTTATTTCTATTGCCATTGTGCCCATATTTCATAAAACTCTTTTTGGTCCGTTAATTCCAACGTCAGTTTGTTCATTTCGGAACAATTATATAATTTATTAATGACTGTTTCTGTATTTTTCCAATATTGGGCGAAGGTAATTCTGGCTGCAGTCGTGATGTGTAACAATTACAATCTTTCTTAATTTATACTGGTGACACGTCATTTTCATAGATAAAAAAATAAAAAGCAATAATGTTGGTTTAAAATTAAGTTTTAGAATAAAATCTCCTAGTTTCAATTAGTACTTGTTTGTGATCATTTGGCAGCACCGCAGCAATATATATTTGGTGTGTCCCCCCCCAAGCTGGAACTCATCAGATGTGCATAGCCACAGATCAGGGCCTCGCCTGGGAATTGGACTCATAGACCATTCCATTTTAATTGATTACATATAGTACTTTAGCTTGAAAGTCCTGGTGCTCAGCGGTGTTTTGGGATGGGATATGCAAAGGCTATTTTTAGAATGACAAAATGAGGGAATGACAGAATGTTCATAGCAATCAACCTGATTGCTTAAGAAAAAGACGGTGGACTATACCATTCCAATGATAGCAGCATTCTTATTTCAGTCATTTAAAAAAGAGTACAATCTTCTATCCACTTCATTTGGACCACATTTGGAATACTGTGTTCAGTTCTGGAGACCTCACCTACAAAAAGATATTGACAAAATTGAACGGGTCCAAAGACGGGCTACAAGAATGGTGGAAGGTCTTAAGCATAAAACGTATCAGGAAAGACTTAATGAACTCAATCTGTACAGTCTGGAGGACAGAAGGCAAAGGGGGGACATGATCGAAACATTTAAATATTTCAAAGGGTTAAATAAGGTACAGGAGGGAAGTGTTTTTAATAGGAAAGTGAACACAAGAACAAGGGGACACAATCTGAAGTTAGGGAAAGATCAAAAGCAACATGAGAAAATGTTATTTTACTGAAAGAGTAGTAGATCCTTGGAACAAACTTCCAGCAGACTTGGTTGGTAAATCCACAGTAACTGAATTTAAACATGCCTGGGATAAACATATATCCATTCTAAGATAAAATACAGGAAATAGTATAAGGGCTAGATGGACAGTACCAGAACAGTAACAGAACAGGATTATCAAAGTAACTGCAAATTGAGTCTAGCGATGTTGATCTTCACAATCTTGTGAAAGTTGTTTTACCTTGTTTAGGTTTTTTTCAAATACTTGCTCTTGAATCATATATATTTAATAGCTAAATAAATATCATCAGTATGTTAGAGTTACATCTGTCTTTCTTAACTGGATATTTTGAGCATTTTCCTTTTCTTTACCTGACAACTGAATAAGTGTCATGTATAACACGGTGTGTGGGTGGGTGTTTGCGTGGACATGCTTATTTTGGGATATGAGTTGATCGGTGTTATGTAAAGCCTGACTTGGTTGTGTTATCAAGCACGTTAACTTAAATCATAATCACAAATGAGTTATTTTTGTACAAGTCAGTTGTCATTTTTGTACAAGTTCAGCCACATTTTGGGTCCTTTCTAGTGTGTCTCCTTTAACCCTATTAGTTAGTGCTGTTCGTTGTTGCTTAGAAGAAGTTAAAAGCAAAGCTGGAAAACTCTCTTTCTCCAGACAAGTTTTCTACTGACACAATCATGTGGTAGACTGCTAATCTATAGTGTCATGATTGTGCTCTGGAGTTTGTTTAAAACAATTTAATTGAGTTAAGAATACTTCAGTTAAACTTAAAGAACTGTAAAGACAGAAACACAGACTACCATGTACAAAACAAAAACTTCTCTGAGTTGTGGAAAAAAATACCATTTGTCTACCCACTTTAAAAAAAATAGAGAATTCCTCAGAACAAGCATCCTACGTAAATATTTGGTGGTCACATCGTAACGAAATACTGTAATTTGTTTATTGTCATGTTCTAAGATACTTCAGAACTATTAAGTATGAGATATTTGTGGACTTCCGGGGCGGGGCTTGGTCGATGCGGAGCTGGTGAGTGAACCGCTGCTCTCCCAGCACTTTTATTGCCTTTAAATATAAGATCAGACACCCAACTTGGAGGGAAGGGTGTCGTAAGAGGTGGTTATGCTGTGACCGATGTGAGAGTCGCTAGCTCACACCGGCACAAGCTTTTTTGAACCGCCAGGACCGGGCAAAAAAGAAGCCAGCGTTAGCTGGCCCTGAGACATGGCCGCCCCGTAAACATCGAGGAGGAAGTGAGAGGAGATCGGTGAACCTCAGCAAGTACCCTAAAACAACATACTTTGAATTCGGAAACTTCTTGTGTACTAGAACAACTGTGGGAAAGACGATAAAAGATAGAAAAGCTCAAAATCGAAAGAAGCGGCGATTAAAAGGTTGAGCGACAGGAGAAGCAAGAGACAGCGTGCGGTGACAGGAGGATCGGGTGTGTGACAGGAGAGCTGGGTCGAGGGGCGGAGACGGAACGGAGGCAGATTGAAAAATCGGGAACTAAAAATCGGGAACTAAAGACGGATATAACCGGGGGATGATACGATTTTATTTCACGAATATTTGGAATACCAGGTGGAATAAGAGCAGCGAAAGCGGGGATTTTAAAAAACCTCCCCCGGTGTGAGACGTTACATTTACGTGTTTAAGCCTCCCCCTCTTCCGGAAACATAGAGCTACGAAAGCAGGAAGCAGAAACAGCAAGATAACATCGTGGAGATCTACGCCCCTTCGTTTTGTTTAGCTGGTTCTTTTGGTCTATCTGGTCTATCTGGTTTGCGCTTGCCTTTGGATTACTCAACGACTTAAAATCCCATAAAATACAAGAAGGTATAACCTTAAAGAGATAGGAATCTGACTCGAATAGATATCAACTTGACTGGGCTGGTTTTTTCAACGTCATCACAGCAGATCCTCCCATAGGAAACTAGGAATTTACGTGAGATTAAACTACCAGACACTAAACTATAATCTACTAAACTGTGAATATTAAATGTGGGACTGCTAAATTCACTTACTTTTGCAATAGTCTGGACTAAAACCAATATTAGGATCAAGAAACGTATACTGGACAATATATAAAATTAGAGGAAAATAAAGGACAGAAACTAGACTGGACAGGAATACAATTAGATGAAATCAAAGTAATTGCTGTTATTAACTAATAATACTAATAAATGTAATTAACTAACAAATTAATTAAGTGATTAATTGATGTAAGGACTTGCTAAAGCTATAATATATTATTATTATTATTTAAACCTCTACCTCTACTCTTAAAAATTGTTCATATATAATATTCATAAGGATTTATTCAACTATTATTTAACTACTTAACTACTCAACTGTTGATTTCTTAACCATTAACTAATTAATTGTGTATTATATATTGTATATTGAATATTGATTAAGTATTAAGTATTAAATACTATAGCATTAAGTATTAGATATTATTAGATATTAAGATATTAGATATTAAGGATTAAATATTAAGATATAAGTTAGAATATCAAACATAAGTCAGAAAAGAATAAGCTAAGTTAGATTAAATATTGTTTAAATATTGAAACACCGATAATAATTGAAAGCATTAACTCTACCCTTTCTCTCTTTTGAAAAATAAGTTGTATAAATTGATTGGATCGACTGGTTACATACTGTTACATACTGAATTAACTGTTAAAGAGTAATTTGATTAATTGATTAGATATAGATTAGATTGATTAGATACTGATTTAATTATTAGAAGGTTAAAACGTATTACAAATGGCAACTCAACAAACATTAACCAAGTCGATGAGAAGGGGTAATTTAACCCTACTATCACCAGCTGTGCAGAAATCCTCTTCAACTTCTGATATAGTTACAGGAGAAATTAAGGATCAGGCACCCTCGCTTCAAAGCTTACAAAATTCCCTAGACAAAATTCAAGAATTTATGATAAAACAACAGGAATCCTCTAATCAAACCCAAGAAACTATAATTAAAAACCACCAGGAGACACAAAAAAAATTTGAGGAAGTAAATGAAAATTTTGCCAAATTTAATAATATAATAGAAGATGTTAAGGAAGCAGTAGACAGACAGGAAATTAAAATACAACAAGTGGAAGAGACAACAGAAGCGAACAAGTTGAGATTAACTAAAAATGAAGAAGACCTTAGGAGGGTAAATAAAGATTTAGAAGGGGCCATTGCCCAATTAGAATTCAAAAAAGCCTCATTCTATCTCAGGCTACAAAATATACCCGAAGAAAAAGGGGAGAACCTGTTTGCGACTGTAGTTGAACTCTTTGCGGAAGAGTTAAAAATAAACGATAGTGAACTAATTAACCACGTAGACGAGGTATATCGAGTGCAAACCAATTACACACGTCGCCACCAACTCCCCAGAGAGGTCCACCTTAGATTTACAAAAAAAACCCTGAGAGACGAGATATATAGGAATACCAGAGGGGTCTTAACGTATAAAGGGAAAGACATCATTGTGTTGAAACAAATACCTAAAAGAATTAGGGAACGAAGGAGGGATTACCATTACTTTACAAACAAATTAATAAAAAACGAGATACAATTTAGATGGCTAGTGCCAGAGGGGGTGATGGTAACGTGGAAGGGGAAGAAAATAAATATAGAAACATTAGAACAAGCAGACAAATTTATTCTAGAACACCTGAAAAAAGAAGGGGAAAGCAGCACGGAACTGGAGACAACAAGCCAAGAGGAGGGAGAGATAGAGGAAGAGAGAACAGACAAGATAAGCAAGGGGAAAGGGGAGAAAACAGAAAATTACAGAGAGCTTAGAAGCAGCAAAAGGGCAAGATAGTTGACGAAGAATGAATAAGGAAATTAAATTATTTTCGGTGAATATAAATGGAATGAACTCTCCTCAAAAAAGAGGACAAACATTTACAAAATTAATAAAACAAAATTTAGATGTAATATGCCTTCAGGAAGTTCATGTAAGGAAAAAGGATAAGAAAGTATTGGAACACCCGAAACTAGGGAAACTATTCACATCACTTGCAAACGAAAAAAAAAGAGGAATTGCACTATATATTAAAAGCTGGTTAAATCCAAAAGTAATTGACAGTGATGAAGAGGGTAGAATACTCATAACAGAAATTGAAATTAATTAAAAAAAAACAAATTTAATTGTGATTTATGCTCCCAATAAAGACCAAAAATCTTTTTATAAAACGTTGTACCAAAAAATAATAAAAATTGAAAAAGGAAACATCTGTGTGATTGGGGACTTCAATATAATAATAGATTACGACAAAGACTATAAAGGTAAAGAAAAGAGTAAAAAGAAAAAAACAATACCAGAAAAACTCAAAGATATTATAGAGGAATTTAAACTAAAAGACACGTGGAGGGAAAGACACAGAGATGAATGTAAGTATACTTATTATTCACATCCACATGACTCATGGTCCAGATTGGACATGATATGGACAAACATAGAATTACAACAAGAGATAATATCAGCAGAAATAGAACCCAACTTTTGGGCAGACCACAACCCAGTAAGTATTATAATTAGAGGAAACCAAACCAAAAAAAATAGATGGACAATGAATACAAAAATTATACAAGAAAACAAATACAAAGAATTTTCAAAAAAAGAATTAGATATCTTTCTAGAAAAAAATTGGAATGAAGACACAACTATACAAAATATATGGGACACAACCAAAGCATATATAAGGGGGATAACCATTGCATACACTAGTAAAAAAAATAAGGATAAAAATAGGGAGATGAGAGAAAATCAAAAAGAATTAGAACAAATAGAAGCCGAATGGATAAAAGATCCAAAAAAAATCGAACTAAAAGAAAAAAGAGATGTAATTAAACATAAGATAAACTTGATAGCACAGGAAGAAATAGCCCAAAAAATCAAAAGTGTAAAACAAAATTACTTCGAACATGCAAACAAACCGGGAAGGTGGCTTGCCTATAAAATTAAAAAACAGAAAGAGAAGAAATATATCCAACAACTGGAAGATGAAAAGGGAAAAAAACAAATTGATATAGAAGAAAAAAAAAAGATAATACAAAACTATTTTGAACAGCTATATAGGAAAGATGATATAAAAGAGGAAGAAATAGATCAATATTTGAACGAGATTTAATTACCCCAAATATCGGAGACTAACATTGATAGAATGGATAAAACCATAACTATGACAGAATTAGAGCTAGCAATTAAAAAACAAAACAATAACAAAACCCCAGGAGTAGATGGAATACCAGCCGAATATTACAAAGAAATATACGAACCAGTCAAAAAATTATTACTACAGATGTTGAATGAGGTGTTAGATAAAGGAGCAATGCCTGAATCCTGGAAGGAAGGGTTAATAACACTAATACCAAAAGATTTGGAACAAAGATATTTAATAAAACAATACAGACCAATTGCATTACTAAACTCAGATTACAAAATCTTTACAACAATATTAGCAGAAAGGTTTAAAGGGATAATTAACGAAATCATACATCCGGACCAGAACGGCTTTTTACCAAACAGAAATCTAAAAAATAATTTGAGAAACATAAATATTTTAGAATACTATGAGGTAAACCCAGGAAAGAATTTGGCATTAATATTTTTAGATGCGGAAAAAGCATTCGATAATTTGAATTGGAACTTCTTCATTAAACAACTGACCAAAATGAAATTTAAAGAAAAATTTATAAAAGCAATCAAGACGATATACTCTACACAATTGGCAAAAGTTATAATAAACGACCAATTAACGCAAAATATAAAAATAGAAAAGGGAGTACGGCAAGGATGCCCCCTTTCCCCATTAATATTTATTTTGGCCATAGAAATCTTATTAAATCAGATAAGGTTAAATAAAAATGTTAAAGGATTAAATTTGAAAGGACAAGAATACAAAATTCAGGCATTTGCCGATGATCTAGTATTCAATATAGAAGATCCAATTGAATCAGGGGAAGTTTTATTAAAGGAGATTACTGAATTCGGAAAAGTAGCAGGACTTAAAATTAATAAACAAAAAACCAAAATACTGACAAAAAATTTAACAAATACAGAGAAGAAAATATTAGAAGACAGATTAGGCCTACAAATAGTAAAAACAGTTAAGTATTTGGGAATAAAATTAACAGCAAAAGCGATCACAATAAAGGAAGATAATTACACGGTTTTAATAAAAGAAATAAAAAAGAAATTAGAAAAATGGAACAAATTGCCTATTTCGCTCATAGGTAGAATCTCAACAATAAAAATGTCCATCTTACCCAAGATTCTATATCTATTTAGGACGATTCCAATTATATTAAGAAAAGACTTTTTTCAAAAATTAAATAGAATGATTACAAAATTCGTCTGGGCCGGAAAAAAAGCCAGAATTAGAATACAATATCTGCAAGATAATATCAAACAAGGAGGATTTGCACTACCAGATTTCGAATTATATTATAATGCAGCAATTATGGATTGGTTGAAAGATTGGTTTAAATTGGAAAATAAAAGACTTCTAATACTGGAAGGACACGATATGAGAATAGGGTGGCATGCTATCCTGTGGGAAAATAAAGAACAAACACATAGTTATTTCAAACAACATATAATAAGAAACTCGTTATACACAACTTGGAAAAAAATAAAAAAAATGTACTATCACCAAACTCCCAAATGGTACTCGAGCTTAGAGGCGACGGTATATCCAAACTCAAGAGAACTAAATAAAATGTTAAATTATTATCAAACATTAGAAAAAAATGGGGAATTAAAAACTAGGGAACAATTAGAAGAAATTGGAATCAAAATCGACTGGTGGGCGTATAACGTAATTAAATCAAAATATCAAGAAGGGAAAAAGAAGGAAATACAAATAAAAGAGATAGAATTAGATAAGATAATTTTAGGCCAAGAAAAAAAAATGATTTCCAAAATATATAAATATATGCTACACTATAAAATGGAGGAACACATCGTTAAAAGTAGTATACATAGTTGGGGCAAAAATTTTGGTTATAGCATAAATTTAGATAAGTGGGAATCAATTTGGACCAAGAACTATAAATTAACAAAATCTACAGCTTATAAGGAAAACATATACAAAATGTATTATAGGTGGCACCTTCCACCGGCAACATTAGCCAAAATGTATAAAGGAACAAGCCCAAAATGTTGGAGGTGTAAAAAAATGGGGACATACTACCACATTTGGTGGACCTGCTCAAAAATGAAAAAATTCTGGAACAAAATGCAGAATTGGATAGAAGAGATTTTACAAATGAAGATAAATAAAAAACCTGAAGCCTTTCTCCTGGGAATTATAGATCAAAAAATTGAAAAAAACAAACACTACTTATTAATTCATATATTGACAGCAATTAGAATAACGATAGCTCAAAATTGGAAGCAACCCGAACCACCTGAAGACGATTTGATAATTAAAAAAATATTAGACTGTGCAGTGGCCGGTTAGGTCCCCCTGAGTCAACCAGACAATGTTGTTTGGCAGGGCCTAGGGGAAGAGCCTTCTCTGTGGGGGCCCTGGCCCTCTGGAATCAGCCCCCCCCCCCAGAGATTCGCACTGGCCCCACCCTCCTCACCTTTTGCAAAAATCTTAAAACTCATTTACGTCGCCAGGCTTGGGGCAATTAGATCTAGACTCCCTGGCCAATAAATGTAATGCATGGCTGGGATTGAATTGTTTGATTGATTTTAATATACCAAGTTTTTAGCTTACATAGGTTGTTAATTAACTAGATTTGTTTTTTTATTCACGGTTTTGTTTTGTATCCTGTGAGCTGCCCTGAGTCTTCAGAGAGGGGTGGCATAGAAATCTAATTATTATTATTATTATTATTATTATTATTATTATTATTATTATTATTATTAATCATCATCATCATTATCATCGTCATCATCCCAAATACAATAAAATAAGATCCAATTAAGCCCAGTTCTTTATTTTTGCTTAGATATAACAGGCAGTCTAGAACCTTTCCAGTCTAGGTCTATTAACTTCCTAATCTAAGGGATATAACCTGGGAGATTCCAAGTGTGGTTACCTCTTTCCTCCCTTAATTGTCCAGGTCAGGACTGCGTAGTCTCTTGTTTTGGGACCATCTTTGGAATGTGATGCCTCCTCCTTAGAAAGCCATAAAGGTATTATGGAGGCATTTTCCCCCACAACTTCTTTAGCGGCATTTTCCAACATAGGTATTAAATTCAACAAAACTGGCTCACCTTTTGAACCTGTTTTTTCAAAGGTAGCCATAGCGTATGGTTTCCTATATATTGCTTATGTTTAAAAATACTAATTCACCATTCCCAATGTGCTTTAGATTCACATCCTTTGTTCAGAGTGAGTATTGATCTGTAATAATGATTTTAATAGTACAGTAAAAACTATTCTTTATAGTTTCATTTATTCTACTGATAGGTTTGCAATCGTTTCATTTTGTCCATGATCCATGAATAAATATCAAGATAGGAAAAAAAAAATAGGTGAGAAAGAGAGAGATGAAGAGTGTCATCTGTCATCTCCATGGCAAAATCCACCCCTGTCTGGATTAAATGTGAGTAGACACAGTTGTCTACGAAGGAGAAAGACTCAGCGAACATGGTCTTTCCTAGCTTCTACCAGTGCCTTCTATCAGTGAGAAAAACAAACATGGCTTTTGAATCTTGACGTCTTTGATGCAGTTTCTGTCTTGTATAAGCTTTATGTTTTAGATACGAGCCATTTACTTCTCAGCATGTAGGCACTTTAGCATGCAGAATGTAGGAGAAATTATGGGCTCCTCTTTACTGACTGAATTTCAAACATAAGAAACTGCTGAATCTCAAAAAGATAAAATTTGCTTTGGACCAAATCTTATTACATTCCCATCCTGTATTTTTTTTGGAGGGGGGGGCGTGCGTATATTTGTGCATTGCATTCTTGTACAAATCCAACAAAGTGAATTTTTAAACCTTAATTTTTCTCATGGTTAGTTAACTAGTTCATCTTTTCTGAAATTGATTTGACTAACTCCCCCCCCCTCTTGGGCATTCTTTAGCTGCAATTTCTATAGCTTCAAAATCGTAGGATTTTTTTTCCTCCCCACTGCTAAGATGCAAACTAGATGCAGAATCCAATGCTGGGGCTCAAAGGAGGATTTGGTTTTCAACCACCATTTAGATGGCCTCTTTATTGTAATGAATCAAAATAAATAATACTGTCAGCAGTTGCAAACGTAATTGCTTATCTGTTTGTCAGTAGAAATGCGTCAGTTGGATGTTCCTGGAGACATAAAGATGTATTAACCGCTCTAGCTAATCAAACAGAGCTCTGGAACTGTTTATCCTTACCTTTCAGAAACGTAAGCATTGCCTAGCACTTTGTAGAATATAATCTTTACCAGCCCAAACTATTATATTCAGAAGCATTTAAATTCTAACTGCTAAATGCAAAAGAGAGAGTGACTCACATATTATGAATGAAGCCTGTCTCAGGTTGTGTTTTGTACAAGTTGATCTGCATAAATGAATTGTTCTTGCCAGTGATGGAGTTCTTTCATTACTGGCTATCCTTTGAGTAGCTAAATATCCAGTAAGATGACCTTGCTTTAGTGGGAATTCAATAACAGTTTCTTTCACATTCAGCAAAGTTCCCTTTGCAATATGTAATTTAATATATTAGCGATAGTGATGGCACTTAGATTGATGTACTGCTTCATGGTGCTTCTACAGCCCTGTGTAAGTAGTTTTCATAGTCCCCCAACAATCGGGGTCCTCATTTTACCAACCTCAGAAGGATGGAAGGCTGACTCGACCTTGAACCTGGTGAGATTTGAACTGCCAAATTGCAGGCAGTCAGCAGAAGTAGCCTGCAGTATTGCACTCTAATCACTGCACCACAAAGCTCAATGATGCATTATCTAAATACACTTTGGAAGAAGCAGGTGGCAAACATGTTTGCACATGTTCAGCTTAAGGTGGGAGTGCAATGATAGATGCAAGCAGCAATCATACTTCCAGGAGTCATGTTTCTTCATTCAGAATTGGAGAGGACATTTACCATCCAGCAGCTATTTTTCTTCGAAGAACACATTCTAGAATACATCTATTTTCATCTAGCATGGGAAAGAAGTATTTCTCAGGCTTTGATGTCAAACGGTTCCATGAAAATAAGGCTCTACTACTGGCTAGAAAAGCAACCAAATTATTTCATGATTTTTAAGATACTTTTTAAAAAGCTGCTTCGAATACCATTAGCAACCCTATAGTGAGTTAACATTCAGAGTTCTTTTATGTCTGATCTCAATCAGCCTTATATCAGTCCTGAAACACAGGTATTAAAGGCAGAAGTCTGCTTTGAATTGAGCTTGACTCCTAGGTGACTATGTGGACACATCCCTGTAATTTACTTGGCTACATTACAGAAGTTGTTTCCTGGTGCCTTTCACAGGATGTTTTTCAATTACCCATTTAGATACTAACCCAGCCTGACTCTGTTTGCTTGCAGGGCAAGAGCAGGTAGACAATATCCTTATTACAGTATGGTTTCTTGTTTATTTGGTACTTTTGTGTATTACTCCAGTCTGAACAACACAGGAGGGGCATGCAATCCAAGCATGCCCCTCCTGTGTTGTTCAGACTGGAGTAATACACAAAATTTCTACCCACATTAAAGCAATATAATACAGTAATACCTCTATTTATTAACTTAATTTGTTCTGTGACCAGGTTCTTAAGTAGAAAAATTTGTAAGAAGAAGCAATTTTGCCCATAGAAATCAATGTAAAAGCAAATAATGCGTATGATTTGGGAAACCACAGGGAGGGTGGAGGCCTTGTTTCCTCCCAGGAGATTCCTAGAGAGGCCCCACGGAGCCTTCTCCCTGCGTTACAGTTTTGGAGGCTCAGGTTTGTAAGTGGAAAATGGTTCTTAAGAATATTTTTTTAATGTGGGGATTTGACTGAGAGGATGTCAAGTCTAGAAGAATTACAGCCTTTTTTCTGCCATTGTCATTACAGGTTTTTAAACAATTAACTGATAGAACAGCACTAAAATATTTGATATTCTTCAACCTAGATATAGTTAAGAATTCATTTTTGGGCAACCATTCAGCCTTCTTACTCTGAGTTTTTTCTTTTTTCTTTTCAAAACACTTGAAGAATCAAGGTGCCTATATATACTCTCAAAAGCCATAAAAGCATTGGCATTTTCAGGTTAAGACACCTGCTCTATTTTGCTACACAACTGATCTGTTAAATCAGTGATGGCAAACCTTTTTTTTCCTCAGGTGCCGAAAGAGCATGCACACGCACTATCACACATGTGTGATTGCCCACACCCATAATTCAATGCCTGGGGAAGGTGAAAACAGCTTCCTCCCCCCCCCCCCCCGAGGCTCTCTGGAGGCCAGAAATGGCCTGTTTCCCAACTTCTGGTGGGCCCAATAGGCTTGTGTTTCACTCTCCCCAGGCTCCAAAGGCTTCCCTGGAGCCAGGGGAGGGTAAAAATGGCCTCCCTATTCCCCTGGAGGCTTTCTGGAAGCCAAAACGCCTCTGTGCAAGCCAAAAATCAGCTGACCAGCATACACATGCACGTTGCAGCTGGGCTAGGGCAACGGCTTGCGTGCTAGCAGATATGGCTCCGCATGCCACCTGTGGCACACGTGCTATAGGTTCGCCATCACTATGTTAAATCATTTCTTCATTTACTCTCTGCCAAAGTTGTGGTTTTCACCTCCTTTCCTGTCTCCAGTGGTCTTTCCAATTAAGCTGAGATTTGAATTATTCTTTGTAGTTGGTGTGGATAAAGAGATCAGAATCCTAAGCAAACTGTAGCAGGAAGGTTACTTGAGAAGAAACAAAACAATTGATTACCATTTGGCAGTTATTAGTAATTAACCCAAATCTTATCCTGCCACCATTCTTTCTGCTACCCGAAGCTTTGAGAGATTGAATATGCTTTATTCAGTTGGATGGAGAGAATCAGATACTGCTATCAGAAAGTAGCTCAGCAAGTTGATTATCTAGCTTTTAGATCTGGAAACATGTTAAATTACACAAAATGGTTACTATTGACTATTCCATAATTTAAGATTTAGTGTAACTTCTGTCACAATGGCTGGCAGAGGTGCCCTAATTACCGATTATGCTAGTGGTCAGTTTACCACACAGAACAAAGGAAAAGATAAACTTCTTTGAGTAATAACATCACTTTCCTTGCCCGTGTTTTTATCATCATTATTACATTAGAGTGTGGCTGCCTTTGTATGTGTATGTATAGGCACAAGGGGCATGTTTGTTAGCTTCCTCAGATTATGAATCAAAAAGCCCTAGATTTTTCATTCCTATGCCTCATTAACTACATGTGCTCAAAATCATTAAAGCAGGCAGTTAACTTGAAATGCACTGAAATTAATCCCCGCAGAGCAAGAAGAAATTTTTACCCTGAAGGGTAATTATATTACTTTCATTATGGACGGAAAATTATTTTCTTTTCGGTGCAGTGGCTGAGTTTTCTCCAGCTGATGCCTCTCAGATATGTGAAGAGGGCTCTGATTTTCAAAAAAATATCACCACTCTTTGGCCATCCTGATAGGGAATCTAGATGTTTTAATACTGTACATCTGGAAGACTAAAATAGCTGTTATGCTACAATCCCACACAGGTTTCCTAAAAATATAAAGAACAGTATGTTTAGTATGCCTTTCCCCCACTTATAAAATTGCTGCCTTTTTGGGGGGAAATCCATTACAGGACCTTTATACTTTGGGTAACTTGTTTTTAGTTTCCACCAACATGGGAGAGGAATCCATGTTTTCCAGTGTTGTTTATGAAACTGAAATTTGATGACAGGTTTCTTGGGAAATCGAATGGCCTTGTCCTTTATTTCAAGGTTATATAGAGATTTTCTAAATAGGACTATGGCCCAATCTGATTTGAGTCTATCAAGATTTAAAGTACTAGGTATAATTGAGTTTGTCCTGTCCCCTGTATTCATGGATATCCTTTCAGAATGTAAGTTTCATTCATTCAACAAACTAAAGCATTATCTTAAACTAAAGTTATCTTAAATTGGTGCATACGTTTTACAAAGCTTACCGTGTTTCCCTGAAAGTAAGACAGTGTCTTACTTTCTTTTTACCCCCAAAAGCCCCACTATGTCTTACTTTCGGGGTATGTCTTACATTGGAAAAAAATTGAAAGGGTCCTTTCAGCGGCGCAGCAGCGAGGAGGCGAAGATTGGGGTTTCCCCTTTGCGTGGGCGGCGGGGAAGACCCAGGGAAGATTTCTTCAGCCGCCCAGCAGCTGATCTGCTTGGCAGCGCGGTGGCAGGGAGAGGCTTGCGGCCGCCGAGCAGGTGGGAGAGCTCGGCGGCAAGGCACAAAGGATTTCCCTCGGTGCACGCGTGGAGCCGCAGACGCGTGTCGGGGAAGCGTGTGTCTGGAGGGGAGGAGCCGCTCTACGCAGTTGGACAGCCCCACCTGCCTGCCGGAAAGGAGGCGGGTGAAGGAGGGCGCAGCTCCGGCCGCCCGCTCGGCTCGCTTCGGACCAGCGGCGTCCTTCGCTTTGCCAAGCCGGGGAAGAGGCGGTGGCGCCGCGGCGAGGCGAAGGACGGCACTGGTCCGAAGCGAGCCGAGCGAAGGGGAGCGCCATCCTTCGCCTCGCCGCCACCGCCTCTTCCCCGGCTTGGCAAAGCGAAGGACAGCGCTGGTCCGAAACGCCACAACCCCTTCAGCGGAAGATGGAGAATTCTCGCTCGCAGGAAAAACAATCCAGGCTCGCCAACCCAGAAATGCGAGGCGAAGGATGGCACTGGTCCGAAGTTGTAGAACTTCCGTTTTTCCGAGTGACCCCGCATTTCCGGGTTGGCGAGCCTGGATTGTTTTTCCTGCGAGCGAGAATTCTCCATCTTCCGCTGAAGGGGTTGTGACGTTTCGGACCAGCGCCGTCCTTCGCTTTGCCAAGCCGGGGAAGAGGCGGGTGGCGGCGAGGCGAAGGACGGCGCTCCCCTCCGCTTGGCTCGCTTCGGACCAGCGCTGTCCTTCGCCTCGCCGCGGCGCCACCGCCTCTTCCCCGGCTTGGCAAAGCGAAGGACGGCGCTGGTCCGAAGCGAGCCGAGCGGACGGCGGCTTGCAGCGAAGGCGCTCGTCCCAGCAACCGACCCGCTTCCCCGACATGCGTCTGGAGGGGAGGAGCCGCTCTGCACAGTTGGGCAGCCCCACCTGCCTGCCAGAAAGGAGGCGGGCAAAGGAGGGCGCAGCTCCGGCCGCCCCGCTCGGCTCGCTTCGGACCAGCGCCGTCCTTCCTGCGAGCCGAGCGGGCGGTGGCTTGCAGCGAAGGCGCTCGTCCCAGCAACCAACCCGCACCGAGGGAAATCCTTTGTGCCTTGCCGCCGAGCTCTCCCACCTGCTCGGCGGCCGCAAGCCTCTCCCTGCCACCGCGCTGCCGAGGGAACCGCCGCCAGGGCTGCTGGCCGCGCTGCCGAGCAGATCAGCTGCTGGGCGGCCGAAGAAACCTTCCCTGGGTCTTCCCGACGTCATCGGGCTCCCCCCCGGCAATACCCCCGTGTTTCCCCGAAAGTAAGACATATGTCTTACTTTCGGGGTACGGCTTATATTAGCCGACCCCCCTGAAACCCCCGATACGTCTTACAATCGGGGGTGTCTTACTATCGGGGAAACACGGTACTATAGTTGTCTTCTATAAGGTCACACAATTATGTGCCAACATTTCAAATGTATTCATCAGATCCAGATGAATACTATTTCTGTAGAATTTTAATTCTTTCTTTTGACTCATTATCGTAAAGATACATTTTACCTAAGACTGTTAAACTTCCTGTGATTTGAACACTGTTGTTTTGGAAACAAAGCAATAAAAATAGGAATGCATATTTGCAATCTATATCTTTATGGAAATTTTGCAGTGAAATAAAAAGTTTTATTATGGGTTTTTCAAAACAGAGGATGTGGGGTAAGCATATTTCATTTTAAGTCTCTTAAATCACCTGATGAATTATAGAGTTATCAGAAACAGGATTAGTCTCTGGTGAATAAGAAAGCAGAGGAATAATTCCACCTTACTCTAAGCTTCAAGATTACATTCCTGAATTTTTGGCAGAAGTGCATTTTAGTTTAATACCCATCGTGTGTGTGTGCGAACATGCATTTTTGCTTTGTTGTGTATTTGCTTTTTCTGTTTGTTGATATATTGCCACCTTTAAAAGCTGTGTAGTAGCAATCTTGCAAAAGAGATTTTTCAGAATTGGACCTAATATATAAATTCACTTGTCTGGTTTCTGTTTTATTCATTTCATAAGAGATATATCTGTAGCATTTTAAGGCATCACAAAAAGAGGGTTTAGCGCAATCCTCAGGATAATGAAATTCAACAAAGTAAATTTTATGAAGGAAATTTGAGGTGTTTGATGGCAGAAGACAGCAACTGTTGGGCCCAGGATGCATATAGCACTGGAGCCCTCCACCTTCGTTGTCCCTGGACTCTCTGGTCACTTATGACTGTAACTTTTTGCTTTTATCCTTACAATTTATGATATTGATTGTTTCCTGATTGCTTATTTGTACCCTATGACAACCATTAAGTGTTGTACTTCATTATTCCTGACAAATGTATCTTTTCTTTTATATACACTGAGAGCATATGCACTAAAGACAAATCCCTTGTGTGACCAATCACACTTAGCCAATAAAGAATTCCATTCCATTCCGTTCTAGAAACTGATGGCAAAAATGTTGCCTTTTTTATATTGGCAAGACATAAACTCTTATGTCAACTCTAAGGACGTCAAACTCAAAACGTTTTATCTTAACAGTTGCAATTGTAAATTACAGTGCAGTTGTAATTTGAAAGGACAATAATACATTGTAATTTGAAATCTATTAAATTAGGAAACAAATTGTAGGAACGTTTTCTACCCTTCCTCTTCTCCCTTCCTCCCATTAAAGTTATAAATAAATCTTAAAGACCATCCATGAATCCTTTAGAGCAGTGAGGGTGAACATATGGGACGGTGCCACAGGTGGCACGCGGAGCCATATCTGCTGGCATGTGAACTGTTGCCCTAGCTCAGCTCCAACATGCATATGTGGGCTAGCCAGCTGATTTTTGGCTCGCACAGAGGCTCTGGGAAGGCGTTTTTGGCTTCCAGAGAGCCTCTGGGGGAAGGCATTTTTACCCTTTCCTGAGTCATGGGAAACCTTTAGAGCTTGGGGAGGGAGAAATATGAGCCTACTGGGTCCACCAGAAGTTGGGAAACAGGCCGTTTCCAGTCTCCAGAGGCCCTCCGGGGGGTGGGGGAAAACTGTTTTCCCTCTCCCCAGGTATTGAATTATGGGTGTGAGCACTCACACATTATTATTATTATTATTATTATTATTATTATTATTATTATTATTATTATTATTAATATTAATAATAATAATAATAATTAGATTTGTATGCCGCCCCTCTCTGGAGACTCGGAGCGGCTTACAACAACAATACATAGTACAAATCTAATGGTTAAAAAAGGACAGTTTAAAACCCTTATTATAAAAACAGTCATGCATCCCAAACAAACCATACATAAAATGAAACGGCCCAGGGGAATCAATTTGCCCATGCCTGATAGCAGAGTTGGGTTTTTAGGAGTTTGCAAAAGGCAAGGAGGGTGGAGGCAGTTATGATCTCTGGAGGAAGTTGGTTCCAGAGGGTCAGGGCCACCACAGAGACACTCTCCCCCCAGAAGGCCAACTCTGTGGGACCTACAAATCCCTTGCTGGGATTTGTGCAGCAGAAGGCGGTCCCAGAGATATTCTGGTCTGATGCCATGAAGGACTTTATAGGTCATAACCTACACTTTGAATTGTGACCGGAAACTGATCGGCAACCAATGCAGACTGCGGAGTGTTGGTGTAACATGGGCATATCTGGGAAAGCCCATGATTGCTCTCGCAGCTGCATTCTGCACGATGTGAAGTTTCTGAACACTCTTCAAAGGTAGCCCCATGTAGAGAGCATTACAGTAGTCGAACCTCGAAGTGATGAGGGCATGAGTGACTGTGAGCAGTGACTCCTGGTCCAGATAGGGCCGCAACTGGTGCACCAGGCGAACCTGGGCAAATGCCCCCCTTGCCCTGCTGAAAGATGTTTCTCCAATGTTAGCTGTGGATTGAGGAGGACGCCCAAGTTGTGAACCCTCTCTGAGGGGGTCAGTAATCCCCCCTGAGTAATGGACAGACAGATGGAATTGTCCTTGGAAGGCAAAACCCACAGCCACTCCATCTAATCAGCAATAGCTTGTGCAATAGCATGCACATTCTTTTGACACCCAAGGAAAAAAGGTTCACCATCACTGCTTTAGAAGTTCTTTATGAACCATCTTTAAGGAGATGCTTTCTTAGGAAGCAGTCACCTTTCTCTCAAAAATGGCAACTACAGTTTCCTCTATGACAGTTCTTGACAGCATCTTGCTCACCGTTCCTCCTGTGTGCCATCTCCAGATCCAATTTCTGAAAATGGAATGTTTGGAATGCCTAACAAATGAAATTTCACACAATTTAGACATTTAGAGGCGCTTCACTTCATGAAATTGAAAGATAAAAGAGTAAGATTGACATGTACAATATATAGGAAGGATCAAAAGAAAGGCTTTCTGAAGTCACAGTACATTTTCCCCAAAAATGTTCTGTGAAAAAGATCAGAAGGGTTACTTGCGAGAATTGTTTTGAAAATAGTACAGATTAAGCTTGTCTTGTTAAACCATGAGCATTTCTTGTACCACATAATAAATTCGGCCCTTCCAGATCCTGTTCATCCCACTTCATTCCAGCTCCAGGTAAAATTTCCAACAGTTAGGGATGATGGCAGTTTTCACCAGTGAAAAAAGCCCTACATCTTTTTATGTATATACACGAGTCCCCCTCTAGATTTTACTCTGTCATTCTGACTGTAAGGGACAGTGCCCATCTCTGTTTCAAGGCCAAAATTGTGCCTATTTATCTACTCGCATTTGAATGCTTTTGAACTGCTATGTTGTCAGGAGCTGGGGTGAGGGTGGAAGCTCACCCCATCACACACCACTCAGGTGTCAAACCTGGACTGCCAGTCAAAGAGCTTAGTGTCTTAACATTGAGCTATATCAGAAGGAGAGTTTAGCTATCCAGTGATGGCAACTGCTATAGTGAATTTTTAATGGCCAAATTTATAGGCTAGAGTTTCATCAACAACAAAAAAACGATATGGAAATTTTCCCTGTTTGGTTCTGTTTTTAAGAGAATAGATTTGCTAACAATTGATCCTTCTATTACTGATGTGGTTCCATATTTCTTTTCAAAGTGTATTTCTTTCTTTCTTTATTCAATTTTTTAATGCTGTCCTTCTCCTTAGACTCAGGGCGGCTTATAACACGTTAGCAATAGCACTTTTTAACAGAACCAACATATTGCCTCCACAATCCGGGTCCTCATTTTACCCACGTCGAAGGATGGAAGGCTGAGTCAACCTTGAGCCGGTGAAGAGATTTGAACCACTGACCTGCAGATCTACAGTCAGCTTTAGTGGCCTTCAGTACAGCACTCTACCTGTTGCACCACGTCGGCTCTTTTTAAAGTGGTTTATGAAAAACAGTGTGGTAGCATGAATAAGGACTTTGGACAAGGATTAGAGTCAAGTTCATTCCCAGTCCTTGTCAGTCATTAGAGTGTTATAGGAGAGAGTTTGGTCCATCCATGACCTTGAATCACAAGATGAAAAAAGGAAGATATAATCGCTACCAATGAAATAAAAATGCAAATCATATTTAGTTGAAAAACCCATTAAAAGCATAGTGGGTTTCTCATCACCCATTTTTCACTTGCTTGAATTTTGAATATCTCCCTATCAAATTACAACACAAAAACTCTTCAACAATGCACTCCAACAAGCTCATTTTGCATTGATCTTGTATGGCGTATTTTGAAAAGTGCAGCAGCAATCAGCAATCTGAACTGTGCCCATCTGTTCTTGATTGAAAGATCCTTCTGGCAATGCCAAGAAGTTTCCTGGCTTTTCCTTCTGTTTTCTTCTCATCTTTGCTAAGGCTTAACAAGATCTCTTTTCCACTTTTGCTTCTGGGGGCTTTTCCCGCCGCCTGTGGTTTGTTGCTGTTTCAGCTCACTGACACACAGTCCCAACTTGTTATTCTCCTTCTCTT
This sequence comes from Erythrolamprus reginae, assembly GCF_031021105.1. Lineage (NCBI taxonomy): Eukaryota > Metazoa > Chordata > Lepidosauria > Squamata > Dipsadidae > Erythrolamprus > Erythrolamprus reginae. The sequence goes on along the minus strand of NC_091950.1, from coordinate 88,839,488 downwards.
AAGGGTCAGGTCCCAAGTTTACATTTTCCGAGAAAGAGAACTGTGCTTGCCTGCAAATGAGCTTACACAAATGTGGTGGAATAAAAGGGATATTCAGATATACTGAGTTTCCTTTTATGGGAAAGCAGTTCTGGTTCAGAAAACAATTGTATAATTGTCAAGGCCATCTAATTGCCAGAACATCACAATAGATCCGTGCTACAAATAAATAGAAGGTAGACAGTGTAATATTCCAAAATTCTTGTATCTATAATAAATAGACATATATGGCACCAGTAAAAGAGAAAGATGGTTTAAATTTAATCATGGGCAAGTATTTTGCATGTCTGAATTCCCTAAATAGAAACACTCATTTCTTCCAGAAAATAAATATCAGAGGTGTGTTCAAAAAAACAGTCATCAATTTTGCAATATGGGAAATTGCTGTTAAATGTGCAAGGGAATGTTCAGTTTAATTGGTTTGTGTGTGTGTGTGTATATATATATATAAAGGTCTTGGTATACTGTATTCGGGTTTCTTCCCATGTAGGTTTCAGAGATTTCTGGCAATTTTTCAATGAGGTCCCACTCGTTATCTTCAGGCTGGTGCTTCTAGGGCAAACGACGTCAAAATGTCACCAGAAATCTCTGACACCTACACGGGAAGAAATTATTTTATAGAAGGAAGGCAGCTCAGGTCTCCCTGTGTTCGCCCTAGAACAAGGACAGAAGCACCAGCCTGAAGATGACGAGTGGGACCTCGTCGAAACGTCACCAGAAATTTCTAAATCCTACACGGGAAGAAACCCGAATATACAGTCATATACCGTATATGTATGTATGTATGTATGTATGTATGTATGTATGTATGACATGTTTTTGTCCCTCCCTGGTACAAAGCTGAAGGGATCAGATCTGGTGGCCTAGAGGGGCAGAAGCCCCAGGATCAAATCCCAGTAGAACTTTCAAGCAAAAAGTTTTGCATTCCAGTTCCCCATTAGCTTGCGCCACTTCTCTAGCATATAAAGTATCACAGTGCCAAGTGGCCATCTGCCCTGAATAACTAATAAGGAAATTGTCCACAAAAGTCTCACTGAGGCTATTAATGAGAAGGAAATAGAGTAATTTATTTAATTAACACTACATTAGATAGACTCGGCTAATAAGCAGAAATGCACCTCATAGGTTGCTGGGTGTTCTGTACTTCCCTAATTGCTTATACTAACTATGAAAATACAGTGATAGGATCTTTATTTTGGAGTGGGGAGTGCAAAATAATACAGGTAAAATGATTAGTTCTCTCTCTGCTTTCAGACCATTGTGGTAATAGTTGATGAGATATTAGCATATCCTAAGATTTTTCCAACTTGTCACAGAATTGTGTTGGGGTTAAGACAGTGAACCTGGGATGAACAGATCCTATAGTCTAGTAGACTTGCAAAATAATAGCCAAAAGCAGGCTTTCACAAGGCTTAGTTCAATATTGTTGAGGAGTCTTATTCCTTTAAAATAAAGTACAAGGTAACTACATTGACCCTTTGGGGGTTGAAATACTGTTTCCCAGGGGCCCCCTAAGACCATGGCAAAAGACAAATTTCCCATGGTGTTAGGAACTAAAACCTCTATTCTGGTGCCTTGGAACATATTTTTACAATCCGACCAATCAGGCGTTTATAGTGGGAATGTCCCTCTGACCTTCCTGCCAATCAGTTTAAAGCTCTGTTAGGAGAATTGGCACTAGACTTATGGTTGGGGATCATCACAACATGAGGGACTGTATTAAGGGGTTGAGGCATTAGAAAGGTTGAAAACTACTGATCTGGTGGGAGCAAGAAGGTTCTTTTCTGTAATGGCTCCCTCCCTTTGGAACATCATCCCTGTGGGATAAGACTAGCCCTCACCTTGATACTCTTCCAAAAGGCCCTGAAAATGTTTTTTACCAGTGGTCCTGGAATTCCAGGACCAGGTTGATATGGAGCCCATCAAGTGATCGGGGTGAACGCTATCACCAGGTGGATGGGTAGTATTCAATTTTATAGAAACATAGAAGACTGACGGCAGAAAAAGACCTCATGATCCATCTAGTCTGCCCTTATACTATTTTCTGTATATTATATTTGGGGTTTTATTCCTGAAAGGTACCCAAAGTCACTGTGAGTGAGTTGGAAAGCCATATACATTTCTTAAATAGGTAGGTAGGTAGGTAGGTAGATGAGATAGATAGATAGATAGATAGATAGATAGATAGATAGATAGATAGATAGATAATGAAGAAAAGCAAAGATCTACCATGTCATCTATGTCACATGTCATCTAGTAAATTTTTGGTACATATTTTGCTTAAAAAAAATTTAGTAGGTAGCTTTTAAAGAAATATATATATATATATATATATCTTAAGATATTCCCAAAGGAAGAAATAAATTTTGTGGAAATTGCTTAATTGGTTGTATTCCATTAGCAATTTATTCCCTGAATTGTTTTTAACTCTTAAAATATGCCGTGAAGGCCAAGTGATTTGTTTTTTTCACTCTAACAGGTCAAAAACTTTGTATTTTATAATTGCTCATAACGCTATCTTAAAATAGTGGTTCAATTCGGGTAGATGTCCTAGGTCCTTCTTAGATAGGTAAATATTTTGTTTCTTTGTAATTTCATTAAGTTTGTTTAACTCCTTTGCCATCTGCATCATTTTCTGGTTTCTTCATTGCATTTGCAATTGTTGACCCTCATGTTAAAAATGTTTTAAAATATTTTTGTGTACTTCTTATGTTTCCTTTCATTTTTTGGGTGCAAGTCTGTTCTTCTTTGCAGTTTCATTCAAAAAGACCCAAATTCTGAAGAAGATTTCTTTTCCCTAATAGCTTCTTTGACATTGCATATCGAATATATTTGAGTTTGAGGTTTTTCCTAGGCTAAGCTATAAATCTCACCTTATTTTTCAAATATAATTTCCAAGGTGTACTGTAGGAATTTTAGTCTCTTAATATTTAACTTCAATTTCCCCTTTACTCATTTGCTCAGTCTTCTCATTTTTGACAGCAAAGATTCTGTTTGATAGATTTCCATTTATATATAAATTAATCTTGATAGTACTATTTATGACTGGTGCAACAGCAGTAGCTGTTTTATGTGAGATATATATTTCACATACATATTGTTCTGCCAGGCTCTCTGGTAGGAGCCTCCCGAAAATTCAAGGATACAAATTTCAGACACATACACATTTGAAAATTCAAAACAATGTTCTTTATCACAAAATTCAAAATAAACTGAGCACTCTTTTTGTATTGCAAAGAGCACTCATCCCAAAACAACTGGGTAGTCTGTACAATTTCCCTTAATCAGTCTTTAAGTACTTAGCTAGCAGTTGTGAAGAAACTTCACACCCATTCTTCTTCCACGAAGTGAAACACCCACACACTTTGCTCTGCGTTGGTTTCAAAAACATGAAAAATCAACAAACAAAGTCAAGGCACGATTCCTGAAGAACTGCAATCAGATACTCTTCCACAACGGTCAAACCCACACGCTGCTATTTATAGCAGCAGCCCTAATTACTGGAGCCCCACCCAAACACAGGTGGCCTCTCTTATCTCTGGTAATATTTTATTTATTTATTTATTACTTAGATTTGTATGCCGCCCCTCTCCAAAGACTCGGGGCGGCTCACAACATATAAAAACAAATCATAAGCAATCAGACAAATTTAAAATATTTAAATATTTAAAAACCCCATATGCTAACAGACACACACACAGACATACCATGCATAAATTAAACGTGCCCAGGGGGAGATGTTTCAGTTCCCCCATGCCTGACGGCAAAGGTGGGTTTTAAGGAGTTTACGGAAGGCAGGAAGAGTAGGGGCAGTTCTAATGTGTCCTTACTTGGTCTCTTCTACGCATAATTCTGCGCTTGCATGGGTCCAAGACATCTTCATCCGAATCAATGGAAGTTAATGGAGATTGACTGCCTGGGCTGTGTGCCAAGCCCCCCTCTTCCAAGTCACTCCCACCTTCTTCTTCGTCCGAGGAAACTAAACTCTGAACTGACTCTGTCGGCAATAACACAGGCCTGTGACATGTTGAAGTTTCCCCTGCATCCACCTCCCCATTCCCTGGGGCAGGAGCTGGGCCAGAGCCAATCACAACACATATGTGCTTCTGATTTCTACTAATGTTATTACTTCTAAATTTCATTTAGAAATATTACAGATCCTCACTTTGTGATCATTTGAAGTTATTTATTATTTATTTATTGGACTTTTATGCCGCCCCTCTCCGGGGACAGATATCCCCAGAACTAATTATTACCCAGTTCCAAAATTCTGACAGCTATAGCACCTCTCCTTCCCTCCCTATTGGTATTTGCATTTTTCAGTGGGTTTTGTCATTTTTCAGTGTGTTTTCTGACAAATTGAAGAAAACTGGTTTATTTAATAACTGTTGCACTCACTTAACAATCACTGCAGAAAAGGTCATCAAATTGGGGAAGGCCACATGGTGACTCACTGAGCTTTCAGGTCACCGACTGTCTTCTCCATATGGATATAAAGTCTTTACATGACATCTCTGGATGACTTTGGGGGCTCTGTGGTCTACACTTTAAAACAATCAGAGCACAACTGAAAGCCACTCAACTCAATTTAATTCTTGCTCCTCTTGTGTGCCTGAAAATATATGCTAGGAAATCAGTGATGCAGATGATCGTACTTGTAGACTGCTTATTTAGCAAATGACATGTTTTGCTAAACATTAGCCTTTTCCTTAACCTGATTCTGCAAACAGAAAGCTGTAAGAGAAAAGAAGCCTATTTGTTGGCAAATACTATCAGCGTGGCATCTTGTACATTTCTGTTCGATACTGCCTAAAAGGCAGCCCATTCAAAGCAAGTTTTAGAGTCAGCTCCCTTGTGTTAAAAATTTGTTAGGCATTTTGTGATTTACAAATCCTGTGCATGGAATATATTATGATTTAATATACTATACTATGATTTAAAGGCTGAATAAATGACCATTGTTAATAAAGAATGATAGAATCCATGCCATCTGCCATACAAAAATACACCTTCCCGAAAATGCCTGGGGTTTTGTAATTGTAGATTAGGGGAGAAAGTGCGGTGCAAGGGAGTCCACCTGAAACTGTTGTTTTGATGCATTGGCTCAACAAAAAAGGAGAGGGGAGGGGGGTAGAGGAGAGAAGGAAAGGAAACTGATATGAGAAATTCTTTTAAGCTGCATTCTGATTAAAGCATCTGTAACTGCATATTTCTCAATGTCGGCCTTATATTTCAACACTATGCTGTTTAATAGAGGAGTAAATCTCTTTTTTTCTGAACAGAGCCACATCTCTGCATTCAGTATCAGATGAATGAGGTTGAAGCAAGGAATAATGACAGCCATTTTCTTTTTTTTTATCTATGAAGCAGAAGTCTGCAGGAAAGGAACAGATAGTCCCTGTCCTGATGTCTTCCAGAGCACATTTGAAATTAAGCCATGGAACCACAATTTATTATTTCTGCTATTTCTGTTGCTATAGTGTCAATGGTGCCCAATTTATGGTTCCTGTTATTTTAATATAAACTGTCTGGTGCCTAATGCCTATAAGGACCGAGACAAGGAATAAATTGCATCACTGCAATTGCAAATTGCATAAAATTAATCCAAGGGCTATGTGTAGCCCAAGGAAGGCAGGTTTTCAATCCCATATGCTTATGACACACACAAGCATACCATTGACGGTTTACTTCCTCCCATGCCATATGGCTGTGCCTCATGGCCACGCATGCGCTTTATGTGCACGAGCATACACAGTGCAATTTTTTTAAAAAATAATAATAATAAAGAAAACAAAGATGGCAGTGCATATGCAGTGCTGAAAACTGCTGAAAAAAAACCCAGAAAAAAATTTCCCCTCAAACCCCCCCCCCCAAAGATGGTGGCGTCCATGCACTGACAGAAGCGGTTCCATGATGTCATAGTGACATCACCAGCAAGTTGCTACAAGTTCAGGTGAACCGATCCAAACCAGGAAGAACCCACCTCTGAAGCACACTAGTCTCTTATATTGCGTACGTATCTGAAGCATACTCATTAGTTTCTTTGTTAAGATGAGGCTGTAATTGTAACATACATTATAACTGTCTGAGCAGACCAAAACAGCAGTTGAAACAAATCTAAAATAGTTCATGATCTCAGAAGAATTATCTTTACAGTTGGCAAATGTTATAGCTGTGAATGGTTCTCAAATGATTTAGAAGAAATATTTTAGACCTCTCCATTATTCACTGAGAGAGGCTGGCTTTTTTTCAGGATTTTGTATGAGGCTGAAGAAAAGATAGATCCATTTAAATGCACACACACATATTCAAATTTATATTTAAATGCACACATAGACACACACAGAGAGACAACAAACACACACTTTGCATAATAACTGCTTATACTAAAATCCTAACAGGTGTGGGCAGAATTCCCCCCCCCCAAAAGAACCCTCTTTCTATAAGAATAATACCAACTCCTTTGGGTGTGTAGATGGTCCTCTTGCATTTGAAATTCTGGAGCACAGAACACTTATGGAAGCATGCTTGACACCTTTCTTTTAAACGAGAAGCCCAAAAATTGAAAGTCCTTCTTTTATAGATGCTTATGGAATTCTAGTTCAAAGCCTCAATAGATAGAGATTCAGGATGATGGCAGAGGTTATACCAAAACAGAGAAAAGAGAGGCAGATGTGAATTGATTCCATTGTAATACTATATCTCAAGGAGGCTGTACTGTAGCAGCCTGCAGAATGAGGTGAGTGTGACCCTCCATCTCCTTCAAAAGCTATTTTTTCTCTCTCTCTCAAAGAGTTCATCTCGTTTATTATCAAGTTGCTTGAGAATTTTCCCCTCAATTTATTCTGAGTGTTTCAAACTTTTTTTAATGATAGTGTGCGGGGGCGGTGAGGGGGTGCGTGCCACTGGTGCTGTTGCTTTATTATTACATATCTTCCACATCATGCTGATCCATACTTCCTAGTGGAAGAAATCCCCTTATAACCTTTTCCTTTGGGACTTGTAATGGAAACTTCAAAGGTGCAAATGGCTGGAGAATTTTTATGCATTAACAACAGGATACTAAACACTCTGTCCCAAAATATATGGAGCCAGGTTAAGAAAGGCTTGTCAGAGGACTTCCAGTGGTGATATTGGGGAGGCACAGAGGAAAAAGGAAGACACCCATCCTTTAACCCTGAATTTTTCATGTTGAGGAACCCTTCCAAGGTGCATTAAGTTTGGAGAACCACACAAGTCAGAGGGGACGTCTGGGTGAATGTGAAGGGGAAAGCAACCACCCGCTGGAACAAGAGAATCCTTGTTTAACCTGGCATGAATGCAATCTGTTAAGTCATTCTGACATGTTGGACACAAGGCTGCAACATCTACAACAGTTTTGGATGTGAAAAGTGAGTATTTGACTCTGCTCGTTCCCGTGAGCAAAAAACTTCCATATGGGCAGCGGCTTAAACTTTATAGTGAATAATTTCAGAAATATCGGGCAAAAGAAGTGAAGCTCCAGTAAAAAAACCCTAGCAGTGACTGAAGGAAAGAAATATTAAAAATAATACTTGCAGAAGAAACAAAGCTCTAAAGGATATTAAAAGTGAGAATAAAAGTGGAGGATCATAAGCTAATGGTGGAAGATAAAGGAAAAGAGTAGAAGAAAGCTGAAATCCACATTTCAGTAAGAAAATCAGAGTATAAAAAGGACAATTTGGGAAGAAGGATGAGTGACTGTAAAGAATCTGAAAGTAAAAGGCAAAGAACTTGGAGAGGACTCAAAAAGCCGAAGGTTTGGGAAATGTGTTGCTGAGGAAGGTTTCAGACTCAGGAGATCAGAGGTATGTCAAAAGGCAGTGTTTGTGAAATCCTGAGATTAATATTGAATGTAAAGATAGTAGAAAGAAACGTCAGAAAGCTGGAGCAGAGAGAGAAGACTGTGGGGCCTGCCAGCAGCCACTGAAGCTTGTAGCTGAGTCTGACATTGAAGAGGCTTATGTGGTGATGCACCAATGGCCTGTGCAGCTGGCACCCAAGTTGGATGGTTGGAGACAGCTTCATTGCTGAATGAAACTTGGTGCCCGAGGCAGAGATTCAGAACCTCCAGAACCTCCATCAGTGACAAAGAGGAGGAGGAACCTATTCTCAATGCATGGACATGCAGAGTTGCCAAAAGGCAAGAATGATTCCTCAGAAGGAGGTCTCCTCAGGAGTAAGGCTTGGGGCTAATTGGCCACTCTCCTAGCCTATTTAAGGGTTGGGGACAAAGGAAGCAATTTGCAGAAAACAACTTTGTTCATATTCCTTCGTGTCTTGACTCCAAAAATGTCTGATCGACTCTTGTGCCCTCTCTTGGCATTTTTCCTGCAAATTGCTTCTGGGCCCTTTGCCAAAAATGGTAAGATTGCTGTTATGTACAAGACTGTTTACTCAGAATTAGTTATTATTTTGTGGATTCGTGCTGGCTGTTAATGAAGTTGAATTAACAAACAGTGTTCAGAAAACTGTATTTGTGTTTGATGAATACTAAGAAAGCTCATTAGTAGTCCTTAATTAGTAAGCTAAGGTTTGTAGAGACTTTGTGTGTTCTGTGTTCTTTGTGGTCCATAGCTGGGGCAGAACAGTTTGTTTCCTGCCCCAGCTATAGACCACAAAGGACGCAGCACACACAAAGCCTGAACAAGCTTTAGGGTTAGGTTAAGGTGCAGGAAGGAGCAAACAACAGCGCAGGACATTGGAACCTACCCCTAGTGTGAACATGCCTACTATTCCTGTCTTCTCCTTTCTCCACAACAACAACTCTGTGGGGTGACCTGGACTGGCAGCTGTCTGTTGCTGTGATATTGTCAGAAGTGAAAATAGTGTCAACACTAGGAATGGACAGAGGATGGGCTTCAGAATGGAGTCTCTTCAATTCAGAAACAATCAAAATTACAATACATGTCAAATCTCTGACTTTGTAGCAGAATGCACCTCAGTGTGTATTAACAAATCCTTCAGGTTTGCAGCTGTGCCATGGTTGTCCTTCACACATGTTTGAATCATCCTGTGCAGTGAAGGGTTGCAAAAAAAATTACTACCACACTGTGGGCATGACTTATTTTGTGGGTGTGGCTTGATGGCCATGTGACCAGGCGGGAGTGGCTTGCTGATCATGTTACCAGGGGGTGGCTTAAAAGTCATGTGACTGGCTTAAAGGTGGACAGCTTGACGTCACTCACATCAATGATTTGGGTTAGGGTTAGAGTGCTTGGCCTCTCCTCACCTCAAAGAGATACAATTTCTCTATCTACTGGTATTTATTATTACTGAACATTCAAAATATACTATTTAACCGTACATGTAGGAGCCCATCTCTGATCCTGTGCAACATTCGAATTTGTGTGGAAGGTAACAGATGTCTAGGTGTTTGGTCCCTTCAAGGACCATGCAGAGTCTTGGCTGTGACACAATATCCCCATTACATTATTAGGGTTATGCCCTACTGGTATCATTTATGTGTGGGATTAAGTCTGTTCCCTAACCTCTCCCCAATGACTTTCAAGCTAGTACCAGCAGAGTAGTAGCACAGTAGATTTCAGAAATTTCCTTCTAAACTGGGGGCAGACTTTCACTCTGTAAAAGGCCTCCAAGGAATCAGTAAGCAATATCATTACATCAAGGGAACATGCTGTGCAAAAGGATTGGCAAAATGATTGGATGAGGATGGAATTTGTTGGTAGAAAATGGGATAGCTTGAGTTTTGAGGTATTGCTATGGGGACCACATCAATTGCTGAGGGCTGCATAAGGCTCACTGATGATCAATTCCTGCCCTATAGAATTGGCTTGTGAATTCATGAATTTTCTGGATCATTAGCTGGTGACTCCAGTTTTTAGTGCAGGCTCTTAGCTAATTGCTTGTATTAACTTCTTATGCATTCCATTAAATTATCAAAAACAATGCAACTCCCACTTCTTTCCACTATCATTTTTCATCAGAGAAGATACTTCCCCACAGAAGCCAAGGAAAGACATCAAACAGATTAGATGAAATGAATGTAATATGAATGAACTAGAGAAATGGCTCAGTTGAGCATTTCTCTGCAGTTGAGCGAGCTAATTGCAAGCTGGTTGAATACAAATCAAGAGATGAAGAATTGCAAGAGGCAACAGACTGGTTATTCTTGGCTGCCAGCAAATAATTTAAGGGGCAATTGGAGAAAATCCAATTCCTGTTCCCTATTTCACCTCTTAAAAAAATAAGATTGCCAATGCACTGGGAGTAAAAATGGGAAAAAGACCTACAAAGGGAGGCTTTCGGTTCTGAATTAAGCTAAATTTCTTTGAAGAATGTCTTAAGTAGTGGGGAAATCTCTTGGTCTTGTTAAAGATGAATGAAAAAAAATAGTATTTCACATTTCTTGTAGATATTAAAAACTGAAAAGGGAAGGAAGAACAAGTTACACAGAATACATATGACATCTGTCAAAACCTTTAAAACTACAGCACTAAGAGATTTTAAAAATATGACCTATGCTTAAAGAGCATCTTTCACTGGGATAATTGAACCTTATTGTTGTATTTGTACTACAATATCTAATATTGTCTGGCTTCAGTCCTTGATAGAATTACACCAGAACCATTTTGTACTATCTTGGTAGAAGATAGAAATTTGGTACTATCCAACTATCTAGAAAACAGCACTAAAGAATAGAATAGAATAGTTTTTTTCTTTCCCTTCGTAACTACCAAGCAATTTTTTTTCATACTTATTTGCATAACTCTCTATAATTAAGTGGCACTTGATATTTTCACAATGTTCAGTGTAGCACCTTTTGCAGAAGAGACGGAGTAACGACACGGACACAAGAGCTGGATTTAAACTGGGTCATTTTTATTAACAATAAATTAGCATAATTTATTCAATTTAATTAGCATAAATTAACATACCCAACTATGACCCAAACAATGGACCTGCAGGGTCAAACAAATACTTCCGGGGCGGAAAATGACGTCAGATAAACTTCCTGGGCAACTTATGGGCGTAGCTCCATGCTAGTCCAGGTGAGGGACCCCTCCCTCACCTGAGACCCTGCCATGCACTTGCATGAGGGGGGTCCCGCCGGCTAACCCCTAACAGGGGACTTAAAGGTGCGTGACCCAAAGACAGGTTCCCCCCAACTGCTCAGGTCGCTTCCACCACAAGCTTGGAGAGAACCTGTCAATCATCCCCAAAGATGCCCAAGGGAGAACACACAGTTGCTAAACCACCACCCAGTTTTCCGCCCCTAACCTGCCATGGAGCGGGGGTCAGATCTCTATCTTGGCCCCCCGACTCCCCCCTCTAGCTGCGCCAGCTCACGCAAAGACCGCTGCAGGTCCTGTAAGAAAATGGTGTTCCCCTGTTCTGAGAGGTGAACGCCGTCGGCCCGGTAAAGCCACGGCCGATCTTCAGTGATGAGGGGATGGGCCACTACAACCCCACCTAATTCCCTGACTATCCTGCCCAGGGCCTTATTTACTCTACGCCTGACCCGGTGAATGGCCCTAAGGGAAATGGCGTCCCTCCACGTGATCCTCGGGAGGATCTCTGACCACACCACTTGCGTGTGTGGCCACACCGTGCGAAGCCGCCGCAGGTCTTCGCTCGCCTGGATGATCAATGGCAGACCCCCAAGCAGGCACAGGTCATTGCCACTGAGGTGCAAGACCAGCCATCTGGGCGCGGCCCTGGGAAGCCGCCCGCCCAGTACCGCCGGGTGCAGCCGTGGGATGCTGCCCCCCCAGCAACGCCGGCAGGAGTCCCTCCCACCGCATACCTCTTCGGCCCATCCAAACAACCTTGACCCACCATCCCAATGACAACTGGGTCCCGATGGTGCTTCTGGCTGCTGAGCGGCCGGCCCAAAATATCATGCTGTGGCTGCACAGCATCGCCGTCGGTTTCGTATTGGCATGGGGACCTGGAAGAGGACACACAGAGAGGTTACCTAGCCTAAGCCCTGCCCAGAATCCTCAGCGGGCCTAACATAACCCAAATATGCCGCTGACCGTCAGCGGCCGATCTCCCGAATCCGCTGAGCCAGGAAACCAGAAAGTGCCGCGCTAGTGGCGCCGCCGATACAGAACGAATGCGTTCCATAGCCGGCGGGATCCATGCCTACTTGAGCCATCGCCCTGGACACTAACACCCAGAATTGATAACGGGTCAGAGGGGTACCGTCCAGATGTTTAAAAAGGTACCCTTGCCCCGACCCCCGCAAGCTACAATAATGCTGTAAGGCGGCCACCGGACACACAGACTGGTCGGCGGCCGCACTGAGCTCAATACAAACCCCTCTGTGCAGCTGATCTGTCTTAGAATGCCTTACTACAAGGGATACCCCCCCCCCCCCCGCCTAAAGGCTAGATCAGCATACTGGAAGGCACAGAGCGACGTGTCAGCTTGAGAGGAGGCCATGGCCTCACTGACCCTGAGGGCCCCAAAAAACATGACACAAGTCGCTGCCCTAAAAAGACGGGCCTCGTACAAGGAGGCACAGAGACTGTCTAAAGCCTGATTAATCAGGGACAGCTGCTGAACCATCAGGACCTGACGAGTGTCACAAGGGGCTCCCAGTCGCTCCCTCATCCAGCCTTCCAGCATCTTCCGAATGCGGAAGTCACCAGAAAAATCTGTAAACCCCCCCGCCTTGGACAGAAAGGCGAGGGCGGCTAACCTGGACCTAATAGTCCTAACTGAAAGGCCACGCTGCCTAAGCTGGACACAAAATTCTGCCAGGTGCTCCACTGGGGCAGGCCAACTATGGGGGTAACCCCTATCCTGCCTGAAATCCCCAAACTCCTTACCTGCACGCTGGTAAGCCCGGTGCTACCGAGAGGGCGATAGCCCTGGAGGCCTTGTCTCTCCACCGCTCGGGAGCCCGCCCAGGCTCCAAAGGTGGTCGGGGAATGCCTCTGGCGACTCTCGGGCCCACGGGGCCAGGGTCCGAAACCTGGACAACTGACCACGGGACAAGGCGTCAGCAACCCCGTTATCTAACCCGGGAACATGCCTAGCCAAAAACAATGTGTTTAGGGACAAGGACCTGTGAACAAAATGGTGGACAAGCCGCATGACCCTGTCGCTCTTAGAGGACAGGGCGTTCACAACATGGACAACCGCTAGGTTGTCACACCAAAAATGCACAATCTTGTCCCTAAACTGCTCACCCCAAAGCTCTAGGGCCACTATCAAGGGGAAGAGCTCCAAAAAAGTCAAATCCCTAACCAATGAAGAGGCACTCCATTCCGGAGGCCAAACCGACCAGCACCACTGGTCACCTAACACTACCCCAAAACCACAAGTCCCCACGGCATCGGAGCAGAGCTGCAACTCAGCTTCCAAAAGAAGCTCGTGCCTCCAAAAAGACAGCCCATTAAATCGGTCTAAAAACTCCCACCACACGCAGAGGTCAGCCCTGACCCCTGCACATAAGCGGGTACGATGATGGGGCAAACGGAGCCCCTTCATCGCAGTATATAACCTCCTAGAAAAGGCCCTGCCCGGCACCACGACCCGGCAGGCAAAATTAAGTAACCCAGCTAGTTCCTGGAGCTGCCGAAGAGTGACCTTCCTGCAGCCCAGAACTGTATCGAGCTTACCCCTAATTTTAGTCAACTTATCCAGGGGCAATCTAGAAGATTGCTCCTCTGAGTCCAATTCAATACCGAGGAAGGTAATCTTGGTGGCGGGGCCTTCGGTCTTCTCCGAGGCTAGAGGCACCCCCAACTGAGCGCAAAGGGCTTCGAAGTCCCGCATTAGAGCAAAGCATTGCTCCGAACGCGCAGGCCCCGCCATCAAGAAATCATCAAGGTAGTGAACGACCGAGCCCAGACCACTGCGCCTCCTGAGCGCCCACTCCAAGAAGGTGCTAAAGCTCTCAAAAAGAGAGCATGAGACAGAGCAACCCATGGGTAAAGCCCTGTCCACATAAAAACCACCTTCGAAATGGAAGCCCAACAGCTCGAAGTCGTCCGGGTGTATGGGGAGGAGCCGGAATGCCGACTTAATGTCGCATTTACCCATAAGGGCTCCAACCCCACACTTCCTAACCATGGGCACAGCCGCATCAAAGGATGTGTACCGGACTGAACAAAGTTCGTCAGGAATGAAATCATTCACTGACTCCCCTTTAGGAAAAGACAAGTGGTGAATCAACCTAAATTCACCACTCGCCTTTTTGGGGACCACCCCCAATGGGGATACTCTAAGATTCGGGAAGGGCGGCTCCGGGAAAGGCCCGAGGACCCTGCCCTCGGCCACCTCCTTCCGAATCTTTTCCCTAACAATGTCTTCATGTCCCACAACCGATCTAAGGTTGTCGGACATGAAGGCTTGTCTAACCCCCACGTAAGGGATCCTGAATCCCTTGGAGAAACCTAGCAAGAGAGCAGCTGCTCTCGAGCGAGGGTGGTAGTCAATCAACCAACCCTCAAGTGCCTTTAAATCAATTGGGCTGGGCCCCTTTCCCCCCAGTAGGTGGGGGAGGTTTTGCTGGACCCCCACCCTTCTTTTCTGCCCCCTTCTTGGGGCGGGGGCATACGGAAGAGGCATGGGTCCCCCCCACAATTGCCGCATGCATGTTTGTACTTGCAAAAGGGACGAAAACATGCCCCTTTTGCAGCAAACTCATGACACGCAGGGGAGGCTCCCCTCCCCGCTCCCCCCGTAGCCGCCTTGGCTGGTGTGGAAGCCGCGGGCTCCTCCTCCATAAAATGACCGCTATCTGTCCTGTCGCACCCTTCCTTGCCGGACATATACGTGGCCTGGAACCATAGGTCTGGCACCACCATATCCCAGGGCAGGGAGGGGTCGTGAGCTATACGCATCCTAAAACCTTTGTCGTAATCCCGCCAGATAGTATCTTTATACTCAAAATGAGCCCTAGCAATTAGGTCAATATATTTGAGCATGGAAGCGGCCCTAGCCGGCTGCCTTTGAATCACAACTGATGCGTAAGTCAGGAAAGCGTACAGCCATGAGCTGAAACACTTGGTGACTTTGGTCTTTTTTGGCTTTTCCCCGGGCACTACATCCTTGTTCTGCTTGGGGACCTCTCTGTTCAATAGGGAGAAGAGGTCCACATACTCCCCCCGCCAAATCGCCTCCTTCACCGACGGGTGGAGGTGGTACCCCAAGGGAGTGGCTGGGAGCCCACATGGGATGGCCCCAGCCTTGATGCTGGTGAACGGGTCCCACACGGTGGAGGCCCCCATTCCCAACACCCCTAGCCCCGGTGGGTACACCAAAGGGGGCGGAGGCATAATAGCGGGTGCTGGAGGGGTCCGACCCCCCGCCCCAGTCGCCCCAGGCCCCAGTGGAAAAGCCACCCGGGGGGAGGCGCCACCGCTGGCGGAGCCGGCGGGGACCAAACCTGACCGCATGTGCCTGAAGGGGACCCCAGAAAACTAGCGCCACTCCCCAAACCTGGCGGGTTAAACCCCGGACTGTGCAAGGGGAGGAGCGATGTGGAGGACAAGTGTGGTGCAGCCTCACCTGTCCCATACGGGGTTGAAGACATCCACGGGGGGCCCATCCGGGCGGGGCCCTGCAACGCCCCCATCTGCCCCGACTGGGCCATCTGCCCGGTTTGGGCCATCTGCCCGGTCTGGGCCATCTGCCCGGTCTGGGCCATCTGCCCGGTCTGGGCCATCTGCCCGGTTTGGGCCATCTGCCCGGCCTGGGCTACCTCCTCTTCCGGATCCCTTCCCCAGGCCGCCGATGCAGTCAGGGGGTCCCGCCCGGGCCCGATCCAGACCGCCAACGCTCCAACTCGTCCAACCTCTCCAGGACCCTGGCCCAAGAAAGAGAGGGAGAAACATCGGGCTGAGGGGCCATCTGCCCGGTCTGGGCCATCTGCCCGGTCTGGGCCATCTGCCCGGTCTGGGCCATCTGCCCGGTCTGGGCCATCTGCCCGGTCTGGGCCATCTGCCCGGCCGAGTAGCTAAATGACCGAGCAACACCCCCCAGGGGAAGAAGAGCCCAACCTGCTACCGCCCCACTACGGGGCCCCAACAGCTGCAGCTGGACACCAGAGGCCAGACGCCCCCCCCTGGACAGAGCCCCCTCTCGGCCCACAAAGCCCCCCTGCACTTGGGAGGGAAGCGCCAAGCAGCTCCGCCTCGACGGCCACCCAAAACCCCCACCCTGAGGGAAAGCACAAGTTCACCACTCCCCCTCGAGCCCAAGGGGGACCAAGCAACCACCAGCGGCACGTCGCCGCACTCCAAAAGCTCTCTGCCGAACCGCCGAAAGCTCCGCCGACGGGATCGCCAGACAAGGCCTTCTCGCCGGATGAAGACAAGGCCACAAAATGGCGGCCGCTACACGAGGCTGCCACAAAATGGCCGACGCGAGCAGCACTCAGCCGAGTGTCTGCTCTGCTGCAAGGGTCCGGGCGAAAAGGCCGAGCCCGGGCCTGCGCGCCCTTAAATAGGGCCGGCAAGCCCCGCCCGGACCTGTCAGCAGTCAGGCCACGTCGGCCTGACTCTCGGCTGAAGTCTCGCCTCGCGAGACTTCGACCGAGACCCAAGATGGCGGCCGCCAGGAGTCCGGTGTCTGCCCGACCCTCCTGCAAATGCCGCCGGCGGGTAAGTCCGGCGGCGCTACTTTCTTACATCTATGCTGCCTTCATATTTGGAGAGAGAAATCTAATAATAATTTTCCATACATAACCAAGGTCTTATTTTCCTTAACTCTTGTTTCTTTTTCTTTCCTCTTTCTTTTATGTCTTCATCTTTTCAAAACACACTTTTGATACTAGCAGAAAATGGTCTGCCTGACATTCAGAACTGCTCCTTGCTTTTATATCCTTCAAGTGTTCTCTTAATCCTTCATGGAAAAAAAAGTAAATCAATCATGCTTTGCAGGTATATCTCTTTTCTGTATATATGTTCAAGTAGATTTGTCCTAAATCCAATATTTGAAACATATATTTTTAAACGGACTCTTTTTTATGTATCAGTTTCAGAAAAGGATAAAATACTAAAAGAAGGGGAAAATGGAGTTCTTAGGGAAAGGAAAAGTTATAGAAAAAGCAAAACCAGGAGTGCAAAAAGAAAGAAAAAGGGGGGGGGGCAAAAAGGAGGAATAACTACCCTTTTCTTTAGTATAAATACAAATATAAAATAGATTGGCCTCTTACTGAAAAATCAATAATGCTACACATTATTTCTATAACTGTAAAACAGTTCTAATTGTCAAATCCCCAAATTTTCATTTCCTTTTGTTTCTAGCAAGAAATACAACCGTTGTTTCCAAGTTTAAACAACATCATATAAAGGATATGTTCTGGTTATTTCATTTCCTTCTTAGGTTTTTTATTTTCTCTTTCCAATGGAAGTAAACGTGATTCATTTTCTGTTTATCTATTGAATTATTTATTTTTATTTATTTATTCATTTGTCCAATACACAAATCCATAGGAAGAAAAATAGACATGTAGTAATATATATAAGGGTAAAGTGAACTTAGAGGAGAGGATATATGAAAGAAAGAAAATATATATGATAAGTGAGAGAAAGGAAAAACAATTGGACAGGGGACGAAAGGCACACCAGTGCACTTATGTACGCCCCTTACTGGCCTCTTAGGAACCTGGAGAGGTCAATCGTGGAGAGTCTAAGGGAGAAATGTTGGGGGTTAGGGGTTGACACAATTGTCTGAATGGCTGATTTGTCTGAATGCCACAATTCCCTATTGTTTTTGGATTTAGCTTAGTTTTCCAATTCAAAATATGATTGAATTTGTTGTAAGATTAAGGAGTTATCATTGTGCCTTCTGACTGCTAATTATGAAGGACGGACAGTTCTACTGTCCGTCCTACATAATGGCTATTATAGTCCTTACCATGTACTGTACATTCTGAAGGACTCCTGCTTGTTCTTCCTAGGCTACCAGATCTTTTAATTAATTTAAGATATTTTTAGATCTTTACTCAGTTTGTTTGCTACAGTGATACCATGTGGTTGTAATGATCTGTTATTGTCTCTGAGATGCTGATTGTTTCTGAGATGTTTTCTATTTCTTTCTCATTATTTCCTGGCTCAACTCTGACTTCCTATTTCACACTGTAGTTAGCATCATCTTTTATATAAAGCGAACCCTGCAAAACTCACTTTTCAGAATTCAGAAAGATTTTCATTTGGCTCTTGCCTGCTCTCAAAAGCATATTCTAATGTGGTGCTTCTCAATTATTTCCTGTTACACCCTCCCCTAGGAAGAAGTAAACATTTCACGCTCCACCAACTCACCGATTTGGGCCCCAATTGAATTTTAGTGCTTTGACACAGGGCCAGGCCAGCCTAATCAAGCCGATGTTTTGGGTTTGGTGGCCTGGCCCATAAGCGCCACCTCCGCCAGGCACTTACAGCAAATTGTGTGGAAGGAGGCAGCGGATGCTCCTCCTTGTCCAGCAGCAGGTTCACCATTTTATTTATTTATTTATTAATTAGATTTGTATGCCGCCCCTCTCTGTAGACTCGGGGTGGCTAACAACAATAATAAGACAATATAAACAAATCTAATATTTAAGTTAATTAAAAAACCCTAATTTAATAAACCAATCATACATACAGACATACCAGGCATAAATTTTTTGTAAGCCTAGGGGGAGGATAATATCTCAGTTCCCCCATGCCTGACGGCAGAGGTGGGTTTTAAGGAGTTTACGAAAGGCAAGGAGGGTGGGGGCAACTCTGATCTCTGGGGGGAGTTGGTTCCAGAGGGTTGGGGCCGCCACAGAGAAGGCTCTTCTCCTGGGTCCCGCCAAACCATGCTGTTCATGGCTACCATGGTGCTCACCAAGAACAACAAGAACCCATGCAGCCACCCCACCCTGCCTGCCCCCCTTCTCTTCCGGGCTCAGAGCAGCGTGCAACTGGGAAAACACTCCCCCTCTAGGGGAATCGATCAAGATGGACCACGTGTGTTCCCCAGGGTCCCATGTGTCCCACCGGCATTGTTCCACCCCCCAGGAGGGCACTCCCGATTGTTTGAGAAGCACTGTTCTAATGGATTATCTCTGCTGTTCTGTTGAACCATTGCATTTACACTGCAGCCTGACCTCATAGGAATATCAAGCCCTTTAATGCCAATGAGTCAAATGTTGTTTTGGAAAAGAAAATAAGTTTTCTCTTTAAAGAAACACACTCTAAAGAAACAAATAATGAAAGGGGAAAATCTAGGTGAAGAGTTTGAGAGTCTTTTCAAAAATATTCATAACAATTATATGATTCTGCTCTCCTGATGGCTGGATTAAAGCTTAGTAACACAAACCTCTGAGACGGAAAGAAGGAAGAGGAAATATTTCCCTTTTGTTCCTTCTGCTAAGAACATATCCTGGTGATCAAATGAACCGCAACCTATTTTTATAATAGTATTTTTTTTTAGTGAGCCATTAGGAATATCCAGCATTTTAGCAATGATATCCATCACTTGCTCAATACAAGTCTTCTAATGCAAGTGGTTTGCTTTAACTGTTTATCCATTTGCTCTTTGCTTTGCTATTTGGTTTAAAGCCAGTATCAAAAAATGTAGTGTCTGGTTGCTGAGTAAATAGAAGATACATTTTTCTCCTAATCCTGTTTGCTGTGTGGCTAGATGTAAGTACAAGAAAGCTTTTTCTTCCAGACTATTGTGATATTTTCTTGCACATGTGTATATGAAAATAAATTAAGTCATCAGTAGGTACTTGAGGAAATATAGCAGACACTTATTTTATAGCAGATATTTATTTAACTAGGAATTCATAAATTGTGTCTGAGCTTTGTAATAAAAAATTCCTTTTATTAATCCAGCCAAAATATAGCCAAGTCTCTTTCACTTTATTGCACATCTATAGGAGATGCAGAGGCTTAGTGGCTAAGACGCTGAGCTTGTCAATCAGAAAGATAGGCAGTATGGTGGTTTGAATTCCTAGCGCCGCATAACCCATTACTTGCTCCAGCTTCTTCAACCTAGCAGTTCAAAAGTATGTAAAAATGTAAGTAGAAAAATTGGGACCACCTTGGTTGGAAAGTAACAGCGTTCAGTGAACTTTCACCACATGACCACATAACCATCCTCAGACAGCGCTGGCTCTTTCACTTAGAGATGAGCACCGTGCCCTAGAGTTTGGAATGACTAGCACATATGTGCGAAGGGTAAGAGGCTAACCCTGCATGATTGAACAACTAAGCTTGTGGTGTGACCGGAACAATCTAGAACTGAACACACTCAAAACCGTAGAAATGGTGGTAGACTTTAGCAGAAACTCTTCCGTCCTTTAATACTAGACAACACAGTATCAACAGTAGACACCTTCAAATTTCTAGGTTCTATCATATCTCAAGACCTAAAATGGTCACCTAACATCAACAACATCATCAAAAAAGCACAACAAAGAATGTTCTTTCTGCGCCAACTCAGAAAGCTCAAACTGCCTAAGGAGCTGATACAGTTCTACAGAGGAATCATTGAGTCTGTCATCTGCACCTCTATAACTGTCTGGTTTGGTTCTGCAACCCAACAAGACAGACACAGACTTCAGAGGATAATCAGAACTGCAGAAAAAACAATTTATGCCATCCTGCCTTCCATCAAGAACCTGTATACTGCACGAGTCAAAAAGAGGGCGGTGAAAATATCTACTGACCCTTCACATCCTGGACACAGTTTCACTTATTCTATTTTTTACAAAGCAAATATTCTTCATTCTTTTTAGATCTATCTGCAACTGATATTTAGTATCCCAGAGACATGTTGATTTGGAAATATTTTGAAGGAATATGTTTGCAGCATGATGAATTTCATGATACAGACTTTGTAATGCAAGTTTTAAATTGTTTGCTTGAACCAGCAGTGGATTGCTTCTGGTTTGGCCCGGTTCTTAGAATTGGTAGCGCCAACACTGGGAGACTCCATAAACCCAATGCTGGCGGTTGCCATGCACAGGAGTGCTGGGATGGGCAGAATCACTGGGAATGCTTCCATGCATACACACACATGAACCAGTAGTAAAGGGTTTTTAGTATCCACTACTGCCTTGAAAAACATAGTCCCAAAAAGAGTTGACTGCATAATTTACAAACCACCATATGAAAAGGTCAGGTTAGACCCGTGATGGTGAACCTGTGGCACACAGGTGGCACACAGAGTAATATCTGCTGGCACATAAGTCATTGCACAGCTGATTTTTGCCTCATGTAGAGGCTCTGGGAGGGTATTTTCAGCCTCCAGAGCGCCTCCAGGATGCAGGGGAGGGTATTTTTGTCTTCTCCAAGCTCCCAAAAAGTTCTGAAGCTGAGAAGGGTGAAAATGGGCTACCAGGCCTACCGGAAATCAGGAAATGGGGGAGCAATGGCGCATGGAGGGCACTGATTATGGGTGTGTACCCATGCACGCATGCAATAGTGCACATGTGCACTATTTCAGCACCTGAAGAAAAAACAGGTTCACCATCACTGGGCTAGACTATGAGGTCCTGGATTCTATGGGGGATGTGTTTTTGGCACTGAATTTTACAATCCAGTCCAGTATTTTGTATTCTGATGTGATAATATCCAACCACTGAATGTGGAGATTGTCAGATTTATCTGTTGGCCAGTCTTTGTTCTTTTCTCTCATACTACATGGAAAAAACCAACAAGGCTGCTGGTAAATTGCCCTCTCTGTATCTCTGAGCAGTGCTCTTTGAGCAGCCTGTAAAGTTTCATTACTTATGTGAACCCAAGAGTGTTCTTAAAAGTTAATTCAACTCCAGAGTCCCTGAGAATATACATTATTCATAGGTGAATATTTATTTTGATTATATTGATTTTTCCTCCACTAAAAGTTAAAAGTTAAGTATTTTTATCTGCAGGCTTTAGAATATGCTGATGTATGACCCTCTTCTATACTAGTTTTTATTAGACTGGGGAAAATCAATACATCCTGAGTTTAATGGTTTTAGAATGGAGCCGAAATCAGCAAATGGCTTCTTTGACTACAGTTGTAATATTGTTTTAACGTAGATAGCTTCCTTCTGCAATTTGAGATTTGATTAGTATGTTCAGATGCTTAGAATTTTGAAAACACAATGGTTTAAAAAAAAATATGCAAATTCACCTTCCTATTTTATATGTGCTCTCGTACTAGAAAGTTTTCTGATTGTCGTTGGTTTGACCTTTATATTAGAGCAGTGATGGTGAATCTAGGGCACAGATGGCACAGGTGGCATGCAGAGCCATATCTGCTGGCACGCGAACTATTACCCTAGCTCAGCTCCAATGTGTATGTGTGTGCCAGCCAGCTGATTTTCGGCTCACCCAGAGGCTCTGGGAGGGCATTTTCAGCTTCGGAGAGTCTCCGGGGGAGGGGGGAGGGCATTTTTGCCCCTGGAGCCTGGGGAGAGTGAAAAACTAGCCTATCAGAGTTTGGCAAATGGGCTGTTTCAGGCCTTCAGAGGGACTCGGTGGGGGTGGGGGAGGCCATTTTCGCCAACCCCAGGCATTGAATTATGGGTGTGGATACTGGTGAATGCGCGATAG
The DNA here is from genome assembly GCF_031021105.1 of Erythrolamprus reginae. Lineage (NCBI taxonomy): Eukaryota > Metazoa > Chordata > Lepidosauria > Squamata > Dipsadidae > Erythrolamprus > Erythrolamprus reginae. The sequence goes on along the minus strand of NC_091950.1, from coordinate 88,816,935 downwards.
TACACACATAAGCGCTTTCAGCACCCGAGGAAAAAAAGGTTCGCTATCACTGTATTAGAGGCTCCTGGGTTGCCTTCCCTTGAGGAGGGGTGTTATATGGATTTAGATGTTATAGTAACTATTGATCAATAGGCGGAACTGCACTACGCTATGGTAGTATGGAATCCCAATAAGGATACATGCCTTCTTCCTGCTCAGTAACATATTTTCAACATACCATATATTTTCTATCATACCAAATAACAATTCAGGTACTCCTTGACCTACACAGTTTATTTAGTAACCATTCAAAGTTACAACAGCACTGGGAAAAAATTAATTATGACAATTTTTCAGTTATGAACTTTTCCAGCATCCCCATGAACATGTGATCAAAATTCAGATGCTTGGCAATTGGTTCATACTTATTGTTGTGGTTGACTCTGGCCCAGCTCCTGCCCCAGGGAATGGGGAGGTGGATGCAGGGGAAAATTCAACATGTCACAGGCCTGTGTTATTGCCGACAGAATCAGTTCAGAGTTTAGTTTCCTCTGATGAAGAAGAAGGTGGGAGTGACTCGGCAGAGGAGGGCTTGGCACACAGCCGAGGCAGTCAATCTCCCTTATCTTCCATTGATTCAGATGATGACATTTTGGATCCACGCAAGCGCAGAATTATGCGTAGAAGAGACCAAGTAAGAACATATTACAGGAAATAAGGGAGGCCACCTGTGTTTGGGTGGGGCTCCAGTAATTACGGCTGCTGCTATAAATAGCAGCATGTGGGTTTGGCCGTTGTGGAAGAATATCTGCTTGGAGTTCGTCAGGAATCTTGTGTTGCTGGACTTTGTTGCTTTTTCACGCCTTTGAAACCAAAGCAGAGCAACGTGTGTGTGTGTGTGTGTGTGTGTGTGTGTGTCTGTTGGAAAAAGAAGGGGTGTGAAGTTTCTTCACAGCTGCTAGCTAAGTACTTAATGACTGCTTAAGGGAAATTGTACAGACTACCCGGTTGTTTTGGGAAGAGTGCTCTTTGCAATACAAAAAGAGTGCTTTGTTTATTTTGAATTTTGTGATAAAGAACATTGTTTTGAATTTTCCAAGGTGTGTGTGTCTGAAATTTGTACCCTTGAATTTTCGGGAGGCTCCTATCAGAGAGCCCGGCAGGACACTTATGACCATTGCTGGATCCCAAGATCATGTGATCACCTTTTGTGACTTGACAAGCAAAGTCAATGGGGGAAGCCAAGATTCACTTAACTAACGTATCAGCTGCAGTGATTCACTTAACAATCGAGGCAAGAAAGATTGTAAAATGGGACAAAATTAATTTAACAAATGTCTCATTTGACAACAAAAATATTGGGCTCAATTGTGGTCAAGGACTACCTGTATAGGTCACCCTTATGCAATTTAATGATCTTTAGGAAATTCTCACAAATTTTGGGACTTGTGCTCCCAACATTTCTTGAAGCCCCAACTTGGGCACAGTTTATGTAACTTACGTAATAATGTTGTCACTGATAACAATCCAGAGCACTTTATTTATTTATTCAATTTTTATGCCACCCTTCTCCTTAGACTCAGGGCAGCTTACAACATGTTAGCAATAGCACTTTTGAACAGAGCCAGCATATTGCCCCCACAATCCGGGTCCTCATTTTACCCACCTCGGAAGGATGGAAGGCTGAGTCAACCTTGAACCTTTACATGTTTTTCAAGTGGTTTCATCTGGTATCTTTCACTAATAGACAGATAGAGGAAAGCAAGCAAACTCAGTGAACATTGAGAACCCAATGGAAACAGAAATAAAATGAAAGAACAAATGTAAAGGAAAAATGTAAGTGCTTTATTAAAATGCATAAGAATATAGATTAATATTGACAGAATGAAATGGAAAGTTGACATAAGATAATACGATGCAGAAGCTGCCTGGAACAGAGTGAAGAGAAATACGTTACAAAACGCTACCATGCTAAAAGAAATTATGGGAAAGCTGGAATGATGTAATGAACAGTGTTGTGGATGAAATAAAGCATGCAAGATTATGATTGCTGCAAAAAAGCACTATGGAAAGTTATAGGGTAATGTGCATCTCCAAAAATATAGTTGTAGGGGATATTATTTAAAAAGTGTATGTGTGGGCGGGGAGACAGTTAATTTTAAAACAATCAGTAGAATTGATGAACATTTAAAAGAAATAATTTTGCAATGATTCCTGAGCGTGTTGGTTTTCTTGCAGATGTTTCATTACCAAACTAGGAAATATTATCAGTGCTGTTACCTAGTTTGATAATGAAACATTTGCAAGAAAGCCACCAACCCCAGAGAGCATCAAGAACCTCATAGTTCATCCCTGATCTACAAATATTCTCTGCTATTACTTTTGACTAAGGATGTAAGTTGTTGTGGACCTTTAAATTAATTGTATCCAACAACTTCAAAAGATTCTGTTATAAAATTACCAGCGATTGAGAATTCTTGAAAACATGTTTTTAAATAAAATTATAATGCTTCTTAGGACCTTGGAGCACATACATGGAAAAGAACATCCTGATCAGTTGAAGTTAAGCCCCTTTTGTAAAAAGGATCAAAGAAGGAGTCACCAGCAGAGTGAATGGAATTAAAAACAAAGCAATAATATTATTTAAGATGACACTGATGCTGGAAGACATATTTTGGGAAAGAGTGATATTTCAAAAGTGGATTTAAAGTCAGTATCATAAATGTTAGTGTCTAAGAGCAACTGATGAAAAGGAAGCGATAAAGGTTGTGAGAACGTTGAAAAATTATCAGGCTGCAGATGGTACAAGTGGAAAAATGTTGAAATAATGGATTTCATTTGCTGGCAGAGTAACTGAGCAATATATTTCCTACAATATGTGTATGAAGATAGCATTTATGCCCGATGACTGGAAAAATGCCGTTATTGTGCTTTTATGGAGAAGAAAAGGCTACAAAAGTAAATGTAAAACTACAGGGGGTTTTCTATTTAACACAATTCTGATTGAAAGGGTATGAGACCCATCAATGAGTAAAATGAGCTTCATTTAATTTACATATATCAACTTGTGATTCTCCCGTCCCCCAATCACTTTTGCCTGTTTCATTAAATGCAAGTAAGAGTTAGAAAACTGATTTGGAAGATATTGTGTATGTGAATTGTGGAATAAAACATTTAACATTTCAGTGGGAAAGTATTTATTTCTCATCTCCTTTCCTGAGAGGAGATAATTTATGTGAAATTGCATACATAATAGAAGTGCCTCTTACAGGATCAATTTCCTGAAGGTCAGGCATAATATTGAAGGAGTTATAAGAGTGAAAAAAGAGGCCTTGGCTTTATTTTAACTTAAAACCCAAGGAAGAAAAAAGTATTTCTGCTCTATTCCCTAGAAATTAAAAGAAAAATCCAGGCAACGGTTCTCTGATGAAGACTCATTAGAATTCTTTAGAATTCTTTATTGGACAATTCAATTCTTTATTGAATATTTGTGATAGTAAGTGATATGGTAACACGCCCAATAAATGTCACAAATAAATAAATTGGAATGAATGTTTGTCAAAAGAAGCAAAAATAGCAGTATTATTATTATTATTATTATTATTATTATTATTATTATTATTTATTAGATTTATATATATATTTATATATTTATTGGATTTGTATGCTGCCCCTCTCCGTAGACTCAGGGCGGCTCACAACAGTGATAAAAACAATACATGGTAACAAATCTAATACTTAAAATCTAAAATAACAGTTTTACATTGAAAAGTCTAAAAAGAAAAAAAAAACCCAATAGATAAAATACATACACACAGTCATATCATGCACAAAACTACATAGGCAAGGGGGGGATGTCTCAGTTCCCCCAAGCCTGATGACAGAAGTGGGTTTTAAGGAGTTTACGAAAGGCAAGGAGGGTGGGGGCAGTCCTAATCTCTGGGGGAGTTGATTCCAGAGGGTCGGAGCCACCACAGAGAAGGCTCTTCCCCTGGGTCCCACCAGACGACATTGTTTAGTCGACGGGACCCGGAGAAGACCAACTCTGTGGGACCTAACCGGCTGCTGGGATTCGTGCGGCAGTATATAAAGAGCCATCATTCATTACCACAAGAAGAGATAGGGTCAGAGCAGAGAGATTGAAAAGGAAGGGATCACAAGAGAGTAATCAGTTACATAGCTTTCAATCAGTTGCATGTGCTTTCTTGAAATCCCTTCCTCTCCAATAAATGTAAATTCAAATATTAATTCCCTTCTTTTTAATTATCCTACTCCTGGAATGGCCATTCCAAATGGTGGGGAAAATGTAGAAAAGGAAGGAACAGTCATGATCATATGATTTCTCACTTAGTGACTGCTTCACTTAGCAAGAGAATTTCTGGTCTCAATTGTTGTAGCTAAACAAGGACTACCTACTGTATATCTAGGAGTGGTACATATTTATTTATTTATTTTATTTTATTTATTCATTTGTCCAATACACAAATACATAGGAAGAAAAATAGACATGTAGTAATATATATGAGGGTAAAAGTGAACTTAGAGGAGAGGATATATGAAAGAAAGAGAATATATATGATAAGTGAGAGAAAGGAAAGACAATTGGACAGGGGACGAATGCACTTACGTACGCCCCTTACTGGCCTCTTAGGAACCTGGAGAGGTCAATCGTGGAGAGTCTAAGGGAGAAATGTTGGGGGTTAGGGGTTGACGCAATTGAGACCGGTAATGAGTTCCATGATTTACCCTTTCTCTAAAATGGATGAAGATATATTGTATCTTCATCCTTTTTATTCTTTCACACTTAATAGCAGTTTGAGGCTTTTTATAAGCTTCTTATTAAAAAGTGGCAGTTTAAAAAAAATACTTTAGCCCATTTAGGATTGGGAGAAATAAGTTGGGTAAGTCTATTCAACACTGACAAAAAATGTTCTCCAAGTATCATTTCCTCTTCATACGCAGACTTCTCATGGCACATGAAAAGCCATAATCTCTGCTATTGCAGTCAACCTTTTCTAAAATTCCTGAGTAAACTTAATTTGAGCATGATAAAATCAGTAACTTGGTCACATTGAAGAAATACGTTTCAATACAGGAACACGATCCCCCATTAGTTAAAAAATGCATGCATGGTTTTAGGATTTTGATTCAGTACTGTCTTATTTTGTTTTTTAGTTGGAAAAAATCTGCATGGCAAAGAACATTCTTTGAATGCCTACATTGACTACTGAAGATTTTGTAGCACAGATGTTAAGTGTAAAAATGTTTTAACAATTTAATGCAGTCACACCATGAGAATGGAATCTTTTAAAGCAGACTACTAATTAAAGCACAATGGAATTCCGAAATGGTGCTTGTTTTCTCAGCTTATTTGTTTTGTGTTTACTAAAACATGCTAAATTTAAAACCAAGAAAAACAAACATAAATAGTAACCCCCTACCCACATGCCCAAAAGTATGCCTTCGTGCCTAGTCATAAGAAATCATAATTGAGCTATGCTATAAATAATAACCAGAGGTCCCTAGCAGGGATGGGTTCCGGACTTTGTTGCTGCCAGTTCGCTCAGGGATGTGCCACAAGGGCGGGCATGCATGCATAGTACTAAAAAAAAGCTTCTGCACATGCACAGAAAGAAAAAACAAGATGGCAGCACCTATGGCGCCACTGAAAGAACTGGTTCCAGAAAGTTGCAGCCCTGGGTTGCTCTAGTTACAGCAACCCAGGCCATCAAGTTGCTGCCAGTTCTATAGAACGGTCCGAACTGGTAGGAACTCACCTCTGGTCCCTAGACAGCATTTGGCTGGTACTTCTGAACTGAGAAAGCCTTCCTCTAGCAGTAAACTATACTCCTCAGTAAGACCTCAGTATTTACAGCCCCTACTTGACAAAATCATACACTGGGACTGTAATAAACAATTATCATATTTTCTTCAGGATACAAATATATATGTAGTTTCTAGAACCGCTAAGTTTATAGTCAGGGCTGTTCAGATGAGAAAACGTTTTATAGAACATATTGGAGTGGCGTGCAAAGGAGATGAACCCACTTAAGAATATTTTATATCAGTATCTTAGATTTGTTTAATATAATTCTTTGCATGAGTTATATTCTCATGTTTTACTACTCAATTTTAGCATATTATACTGCATTTTAACTTATTATTTATTCAAATTCCCTCTATTTTAGCCAATTTTATTGTATTTTAACCAGTCACAGTTTTATGACGACCGATGTGGTCCTTTTTCTTGCTTTGATATGGTCGATTGACTAATCAAATAAAGTTGATATTGATTGACAGTAAACGATGGGAAAACCTCTCTTCTGTTTCTCTTCCTTTCCTGAAACCTGTGCATCTCTATGTACCTCCCTGTCTCCATACTTCTCCCTGGAATTGGATTGTCCATTGACTGACTGTATTCCACTCTCCGGACTTGTGTTTTCTTTATGTGTTTTATTTTTGTCTCATGCTCCTTTAACACTGATTTCAGGGAGATCCATAGATCTAATGTCCAAAGGCATAAGAACCAACAGTCAATAGTTAAAAGTGCCATCAGCAGCACTTTTAAAGCCTGAGTAAATAAAAACAGACTTTGTCTGAGATCTCAAATATGGTATCAGGCAAATCGCCAGGCCTGATATTTGTTTATGTGTGTCAGAAGCATCAGCATTAAAATAAGGCACACTATATGACATAACATTTAAAATATAAAATATAAGGTTCAAATATGTAAACAGACCTTGCCAGAAACTAACAATATTAATTCTTGTACATATTTGAACCTTATATATTTGAATCTTTCCTGCTGCCATGCGGTTTCCACGCATGCACTGATCAGCACTGAAAAGACAGGTGTACACTAATATGTCATTGTCTGTCTGTTACAACCAGTAGTGGGTTCTAAATCCCATCGCTACTGGTTCGCGTGTGTGAGACTTCTGCACATGTGCAGAATCATCCCATGTGGGTGGGTGGAGCTTCCCGCCACCACCACTACAGGTTCACACAATGGGGCTGTTGTTTCTTTTCATCAAAATAAAATGACATTTCAAGCAAATAATTTTGCATTGGGAAATTCAGTTGAGGAGAGTAAAATCCACATTAGAGCTGAACTGGAGAATTAATGGAGTTGTATTAAATCAGATCTATACCTTGGTCAGCAAAGATTGTCTAAATAGCACAGATATTCATACTTCTGTTTTTGAGTATCTTATATTAACAGTCTAATATAAAGCAATTTACTATAATTAACAAAAGACAGATTTAAAAGGATTCCTTCTCATATTAAAACCTGACTCTTGTCAAACTGAGACAGTTGAATTTTGGGTTCATATAACAGAATAACAGACTTGGAAGGGACCTTGGAGGTCTTCTAGTCCAAGCCCCAACTCAGGCAGGAACTCCTATGCCAGTGATGGTGAAGCTTATTTTCCTCGGGTGCTGAAAAAACGTGGGCATATGCTATCGTACATGCGCGAATGCCCACACCCGTAATTCAATGTGTTGGGAGGGGGAAAGTAGCTTCCTGCCGCTGTCTGGAGACCACAAACGGCCTGTTTCCCAACATCTGGTGGGCCCAGAAGACTCATGTTTCGCTCCCCCAGGCTCCAAAAGTTTCCCTGGAGCTAGGGGAAGGTAAAAATGCCCTCCACATCCCCCCAGAGGCTCTCTGGAAGCAAAACACACCCTCCCAGTGCCTCTGCATGAGCCAAAAATCACCTAGCTGGCGTACACAGTCTAGGCTGTTATACCAATCCATTTCATTTTATTTGATTGTTGAATTGTTCAACAACTTTAACAGAGAACTGTATTGAGAAGACTCTTAAGGTCTTGTGCACCTATTTTTAGTAAAAAGTAATTTCCAATCCCCAGAGAGCTAAAACAAAGTTATCTTGCTTTCAGAAGCCACCATGTTATTGTCCTGTCCCCTGCAGCAATCAGAAGAAAAGAATTGGCCTGAGAAAATGTCAGCTGAAGAAAGTTCCTTTTTGTCCTGTGTTCTCAATTATATAATATATATTCTAACTGTCAACACTCAAAATGACTCTAGCCAAAGCCATACTTTTCTTTGCTTCGTTTCTAAGTTGCCATGCATATTGGGGGGGGGGGGGGGGTTTGCAGAATGTCAAATGTTTTCCTCTACAGTACCAGTCATAACAGTGATAAGGCTCATGAGAACCAAGGTTGGCTCAATGTGCTCTAGCAATAGCAGGAAGGAGTAATGAGAAGCTTATCACCTGCTTGATTGATTAATGTGACCTGTGACATAAAGGGGGGTGGACCATATCTATTTTTTAATTGTACTAAAGCACAGGAATTATTCAGAATTGGTTTTACATTTGAATGTGCCAATAAGATAAACCCACAAAAATGGATCTTTGAGAAAACCACCACCTCAGAGTCCTGAATTGATTGGATCCATTTTTTCAGATCCGTGACACTAACATTGAATTGTTGGACATTTCCCTTCTAAAATTTCCTTAAATCACTTTCTCTTTAGCAAAAGAACTGCAGGATATATTAAACCAGCCTTTCCTAATCTGTCATTTTTTAAATTATGCCAGGACTATAATTCCCAGAATTTCTTGACTGCATAATTTTTAGATTCTCAATGGAAATAGTGCAATTTACCATACTAGGATTATGATTTTGAGATATCATTTTCAATGTGTAGATTATGAGACAAATATCTGATATCTTTTTATTTTCTCCTTCAATTTCTGGAATAGTGGAATAGAGCCACCAGTTATCCATTTTTTAAATTGTTGTTGTGATCTTTTTTGATTTACTGCCTATCAAACCAAAATCCTGGTCTTTTTCATACAAGGCCAGCCTTGGAAACCCACCAGGAAGATCAGCCCTACTCTTGAATACTGTAGACAGATGAGAATTGTTGCTTTAGTGATGAAGAGAGCTAAAATACTTGGACCACATTAGCACATTGGCCTCATTCCATAATCTGTCTGAGAGCCCATATAGGGTAGCGCCAGCAATACTTATTCCACATAAGTTAGAAGCACAGTTTTAAGGGAGGAATGATTCATAAAAAATATCATGAGCACCTCTGCTGGACTCCATTTAAGCAAAGAAGAAGATCAACTAAGGTACCTGTAGACAAAGCTAGTTTGGATGATTAGAATCTTTTAAAATAACTTTATTTTATTTATTTTATTGTATTGTATTGTTTTGTTTTGTTTTGTTTTGTTTTGTTTTGTTTGTTTTGTTTTGTTTTGTTTTGTTTATTTTATTTTATTTTATTTTATTATTTTGTTTTATTTTATTTTATTTTATTTTTTTATTTTTTTATTATTTTATTTTATTTTATTTTATTTTATTTTATTTTAATTATTATTATTTTATTTTATTTTATTTTATTATTTTATTTTATTTTTAAATTTAATTTTATTTATTTTAGTCTATTTATTTTTAGAATAGAATTTTTTATTGGCCCAGTGTGATTGGACACACAAGGAATTTGTCTTGGTGCACATGCTCTCAATGTAGATAAAAGAAAATATAAGTTTATCAATAATCATGAGGTACAATACTTAACGATAGTCTACATACAAATAACCAATCCAATCATATTAGGAACCAGTCAATATAAATTGTAAGGAGATGGGTGATGGGAACAATGAGAAGATTAATAATAGTGCAGACTTAGTAAATAGTCTAAATTTATGAAAAGTTTGAGTAACTTTTTCTAATAAAAATAATGTACATGCACATTAAATACTAAATCAAAAATACAACCAGGCTCAATAAAGGAGCAATCAATAAAATCTGTACGAGAAGGATATCAATCAGATAAAAAGCTCCAGAGAATAAAAGGATCCCAGAGAATGTCTAGGTGTTAATAATATCAGCACTGCAGAATGCCATGATAACATTTTGTGCTTTGCCTCATGTAACATTATGTCTTGGAATTTATATATAGAGGCAAAATCTGGGAAGAGATTTTCTAACATTTTCCAGATGAAAACAAAACAACCTCATTTTCATGCCAAAAATTACATTTGGAGCAATTTATAAAGGAGGTTTCCTTGTTTTTGGAGAAGAGGCAATTATTCTGCAGAAGCTTTCATTGCTTCTGGCTCATACAATTAAAATCTTAGTCAAACAAACTCATTTCCACCTGTCATAGATTTGGAAACATGATGTTGAACCTGATCTGGATTAGTGAACAACGTTCCTTGAACTAGAGGGCCAAGCAAATGATTTGAACATCCTGTTCTTCTCAGAGGACTTCTATTCCTGTTGGAAAAGAAAGAGAAAGAAACCGTATTACCCAAAATGAGTGGCTTTGCTACTGAATTTTGGTGACATGATTTCAGGTTGCTGTGGGTAACTGTGATAGTCAGACTGCCTGCCCCTGATTTTCTGAAAGCTGAATCTCAGAACTTGATTTTATCTAGAAGCTGTTTTCGTCATTGAGATTATTTCATTTCATTTAGATCACGATGGTGAGGCAGTGAAGCTGGGAAGTTCTGAATTCTTGCAGATTTGGAAAGAGAAAAAGGCTAGGAACATTAAATCTCATTATTGACCCCACAGTGTTTCCTTTATGTAATGCCCATCTATGCATGGTATTCTTAAGTATCATTAAATGTAATTTTTCTTTTCTTTTTCTTTTGAAGTCCTGTTTTATTGTGTGTTCAAAATTGACATACGGTAGAAATTGTACATTTTTTTTAGAACACCTTATTGATTTTAAAATATTAAATATTAAATATTTTAAATATTTTCTTTAAAAAACAATAACATAATTATATTGATGTATGGAAAAGAAAACAATTGCATAACTACATTGCTTCTCGATCTTTTGGCTAAGATCAAGTGTAGGATCTGTTCTTATCAGTTTAAATTTAATTTTTCTTAAGGGTCATTAAACTTTATTGATATAAAAATGTTATTCCCCTCCCCCTTTATTCCAATACCATCCAATTGTATCTTCATAATATTAAAATCTAGGGGTATGCTCCACTTACTTTTCCTATCAGTTTGCTTTGTGATGTTGCCCCGTCACATCGCACAAAACACCCAGAAATTACCCTTTGTGCATGCGCAGAAGCCTTTGTGCATGCACAGAGGGGTTTTTTGCAAGCTGCAGTGATTGGAGGACCAGTTCAGGAGCATGGACCACCATTCATCACTGATGATTCAGCAAACGATGGTAAATTTCCGCTACCAGTTCTACCGAACCAGTCCAAACCAACAGCAACCCACCACTCGTAAAATCTGTTTAACCTTCTAAACAAATTGCTGCAAATTGATTTTGTTTTTTTAAAACAAAATCAAGTGACAGGTGAGTCTCAAGTGACTCTGAGAGTGTGAGAGCCATGGGTATGCTTCATATCCTCTGCTCACTAACCAACCTCCACAAAAGCCCGTCCTCTTTTTGCATTTTAGTTCTTTGTTTATTGAGTAAGGAAAGACAGTATGTTTCTCCATGTTTTACACTGATGTCTCTCCAAACTTCCAAAAATGTGGAAAAGAGAAAAGCATACACCTTCTTTAATTAATGAGTGAGGATGATACATTACTTAACTAGATTTAGGAATGTATCTTTAATTTAAGATGCAGCAGTCATTTTTCTATATTGATTACCTAAGAAAATGTTGCTTATTTGCCCAGTTCACTGTGTTTCTGACAGTTTTAAGCAAGTACATTGCACATGTGTGTGCGCGTCCGTGTGCACATACACATACACAGCAACAGAAATTTTGAGCTTAATTGTGGTCACAAGGACCACTTGTGCTTGGAAACCACTTTTGCTTAAAAAAATTGAAAGAAATGAAATTTTAATTTTGACATTTGATTATTAGAATATATAAAAGATATTATGTACTATTGTTAATCTTAACAATGCATAACATAACAAAAGATTGTTATATTTTATATTTGTATCTGTATAAAAAAAGAAGAAGCCAGGAGTTATTTCCCCTCCCAGCCTTATCTGTATTCTTAACCCTGCTTTTTCCTCAATTATTTAATACTTTCCTCCCTGTTTTCTGATAATTAATTCTTTCCTAAAATTTAATAAAGTTTATATAAAAAGATGAAATCTCAAGCTTTTACATGGAGATAACACAGAATAGTATGCTGGTACCACATTTTACTATATGTAATTTTAGTTAAGGATTGCTCTGTTAGTATTATCTGATCATATTTAATGTTTATATTGGGTAATTATATTACAGTGGACGTTTCACAGTAAGTAATGATCAGGAATTAAATTGCCAGGAATCTCTAAAAGATTCATTGGTTTGTCAATTTGTCAGCACTTTGCTGTGGGCTTTTTCCAGACATAGGCACAACAGGAATTCTAGTAGTAGGTAGATAGAATAAGAATGGTAAAAGCTTGTTCAAATTTCTTTGTGTCACATCATAATAGTAAACATCATAATAGTAAACAAAATCAAAGGACTGTTATTCTATGTTTCTTTCTCACACTTTTTCTCAGGATTCTGTAACCTTTGAGTCACCCTTTAATGCTTCAGCCCCTCCTTCCCTGCTGTTTACATTGTTTTATAACAGTTTTTCTCAAATAGTGGGGGTGCCCCTTGAGAGTGCGTGGAGCAATGGTGGGGAGCGCATGTGACCCCAGGGAACATATATGGTCCCTCTCAATCAATTCCCTCAGATGTGGAGTGTTTTCCCAGTTGCACACTGCTTCGAGCCTGGAAAAGAAGGCATCCAGGGGGGTGGGTTGGGTTGCATGGGTTCTTGTTCTTGGTGGGCACCACTCTAGCTATAAATGGCATGGCACACCTGCTCTGCTGGACAAGGAGGAACATCATCTGCAGATGGGCAAAAGCTTTAAGTGGCACCCTGAAGCCTCCTTCCACATTATTCACTGTGAGTGCCTGGCAGAGCCAGTGCTTATGGGCCAGGTCGGTGACCCCAAACATTGGCTTGATTAAACTAGCCTGGCTCCATGCCATAAGAGGGCCCTAACCACAGTAGCTTATGCCTGCCTAACTGAAAACAGGCTCCATTGAGTTCAGTGTGACTTACTCCCAGGTAAGTGAGTAGAGCAGCCTTCCCCAGCCAATAGTTTGATTGCAGTTTATAATAAGTAAAATTATAAATCTAGTGTTAATAATAAATATTAGCACTAAAATTCCATTGGATCCCAGATGGGAAATGCTTACTTATACCTAGGGGGAGCATAACAGAAAATAATTGAGAAGCATTGCTTTACAGGAACAAACCTGCAAATAATTAAATTAAACACCATGTTGTGGTAGAGGGATGCTCTCACAACTGCTTAGCAATACTGAAAGGGAATGGCAACAAAGTCAGAGGAGTAAACCTTTCTTCTTACTTAGAGCAAATAGCACACTCACAGTTTAGGACACCATTTGTGGTGACTCACAACAGATGCAGCAGAAACAGAATGGGGTTGGCACTGGAAATAACTAGTGCTATGCCTGCATTGTTTTATGTCATCTCAATGATGGATAGATAGATAGCACCTTGCAGGGGTCCCCAAACTTGTCAACTTTAAGATTTGTGGACTTCAACTCCCAGAATTGTCTAGCCAGCTATGAAGTACACAAGTCTTAAAGTTGACAAGTTTGAAGACCTCTGACATTGAGTCAGTTATAGAAAGAAACCCTAAGAAGGAGGTTCTCAGTCTCTGTCCAGGGTACTGAAAAATCTATATTTCTCCTGGTTAGCATTAAAACAGCTTTTCGGTTTTGTTTTGTTTTGTTTTTACATTCTCTAATGTTCCCTCTAATTTTTTTGGGAGGTGGGCGGAAAAGTATAGTGTCTGAGCGGCAGTCCCTTTGGGACTGGGCGGCACAGAAATAATAAATAAATGAATGAATGAATGAATGAATGAATAAACAAACAAACAAACAAACAAACAAACAAACAAATAAAAAACCTACGCTGTTTTGCCTCAGAGAATTTCAAAATAAAATACTGTACTGTGTGTCTATAACAGTGAGCTCATAATAGGGCAACTCTATCAATATCAAAATGCCACTTAAATAGTTGAGCTAGTTTCAAACTAGATTTTGATTTTCTTTCTCTCTTCCTTACTCCCATTCTTGTTCTTTCTCTTTTCCTTCCTCTCTTTTTTCTATCTGTTTCTCTCTCTTCCTCTCTTCCTCTCTCTCTCCTTCCCTCTCACTCTTTCCCTCTCGGCTTCTGGGCAGGTTTGGAAAACTCTGAGTTGATGATGATTTTTAAGTGAGCGATTGCTCACTGCTCAGCTTAGAGGGAACTATGCCACTGACCTCAGATCACTGACTTCATTTTTTCCCCTTCCTGTCTTGCCTATGGAATCCATTTCAGAGTAATCTGACAAATTTGCAGCTGATTTGATTGCATTTGTTATGAATAGCTACAACTTGAAATTTAGCAAATTTGCAGCATTGATAAAGCATCGTGCTAATTTTTATGGCTGTGTAGCTTTTTAGCAGACATTTGTAAGATTGATTTTTCTCAAAGCCTACTCGTCAGATTGTTTTATTTGTTCCATTAAAAAGTCCTGAATGATTTCTGTCCTTCCTTATACCTTTCTTTTTAAAATAATAATATTGAAACTATGGAATGAGATGATGTTTGGGGAATAGACTGAATAACAGCATATTGGCTCATTTTCAGGTAAAAGTGGAAGTAAGCAATATTTGTTAAAAAGAATTGCAAAATGAATTAGTGAATCATAATCTTTATCCTAACCCAGTGATGTCAAAACCTTTTTTGGTTCACAGGCCGGGGGGGCGCGTAGGTGTGTGTATGTGTATGTCCCACAGAGTGGATCTTCTCCGGGTCCCGTCAACTAAACAATGTCGCTTGGCGGGACCCAGGGGAAGAGCCTTCTCTGTGGCAGCCCTGGCCCTCTGGAACCAACTCCCCCCAGAGATTAGAATTGCCCCCACCCTCCTTGCCTTTCGTAAGCTACTTAAAACGCACCTCTGCCATGAGGCATGGGGGAATTGAGATCCTCTTTTCCCCTAGGCCTTTACAATTTGGTTTTTATATTAATGGGTTTTTAATTGTTTTAGTATTGGATTACTATTGTACACTGTTTTATTGTTGTTGTTAGCCACCCCGAGTCTCCGGAGAGGGGCGGCATACAAATCAAATCAAATCAAATTGAATGAATGAATGAATGAATGAATGAATGAATAAATAAATAAATAAATAAATAAATGTGTGTGTGTGCATGGCCAAACCCATAATTCCATGTGGGCTCCTGTGCATGCACACATGACTCGCCCACTCCCAGCACATGATGACACACCAGCTTTTCACTCTCCCTAGGCTTCAGAGCTGTTCTAGGAGTCATGAGAGGGTGAAAATGAACCCAGATAGTTGGGGGCAATATGCTGATTCTGTAAACCGCATAGAGAGGACTATAAAGGCACTATGAAGCAGTATATAAGTCTAAATGCTATTGCTATTCCCCCCTGGAGGCCCTCCAGAAAATGGTCCATTTGCCAACTTTCAGTTGGACTATATTTATTTATTTGTTTGTTTGTTTATTTATTTGTTTGTTTGCTCATTCATTCATTCGTTCATTCGTTCATTCGTTTGTTCATTCATTCATTCATTCATTCATTCATTATTTATTTATTTATTTATTTATTTATTTATTTATTTATTTATTTATTTAATTTGTATGCCGCCCCTCTCCGTAGACTCGGGGCGGCTCACAACAGTAATAGAAAAAACAATGTATAATACAAATCTAATAATTAAAACTAAAAACCCATAATTTAAAAAACATGCACACAACATACCATACATAAACAATATAAGCTTGGGGAAGTTATCTCAGTTCCCCCATGCCTGATGGCAGAGGTGCATAAATAGCCATGTAGCCATGCTATCCTATGGTAATTCTAATCTTAAATTCTTAGGTGTATTAGAAATAGCATTTACCCTTAACTGCACGATTTATGTGACAAATATCCTGGCTTGAAAATGTCACATTCATCCCATCCCCTCCTTTCTCAACCCCCAATACACAAAGCAAACTAGGCTAATGAAGATGAGTAAAGTATCACTAAGAAGAATCAGAAGGTTAGGGAAATGTGAAGCTATTTCTGTGTTAATAGATTTCAGAGGATATACTGTATCTGTAAGCATGTGTTATGTCCATGTGCTTTTTTTATGTATATATACAAGTACAGTACTGTGTTGTAACAATAAAGGCTATTGTAGATCCCAGTGGCTTAGGAGGTAAACAGCAAATAGAGGCTTTTCAGTCTTCTTTCCGATTGCATGTGCTTCAGTACTCTTCTTCCTGATATCCAGTTGGTTCCAACTTGTTAGATTCCTGCAAAGTCATTAATACTTGGCCACTTCAATGAGCTTTGTAGGCTGAGAGAGGCATTATATGAATAGTACATATTTTGATAAAGAGTGTTTTGGTGGTTCCCTGGCCTGGAAGGTATTTTTGACTGTACTATTATTACATTTTTGTTTTATGATGCTATGGTTTTAATCTTAAGGTTTAATGTTGTTACTCTGGGAATGTCTGCCAGCCTCCCAATATGTTGGCTATGATTGGAGCTATGCGTATGTCCCATTAAATAAGCAAGTATAAAGAAACAATACATTTCTCTGTTGCTCTGCCAGCATATAAAGGTACAATAGATCTGAATAAATTGGATAAATGTTGATTTTTTTTTCTATACTTCATGGAGAAACTTGATACAAAGACTAAGGTCAGTATGTACTGTTGGCAAAGTCTAGCTGTTCTTGCCCTTCTGTTATTACTGAGGATCCCCTGCAGCTTTTTAAAACATATTTTTCAATTAGCCCTCCACTCAATGGAACTCTTAATTTTTTACAGTCATGCCTAATTTGAACTTTTCTTGGCAGTTTTATCTTTAATCAAGTATAGGATTATTAAAATGCATATCAAGGAAAGGCCTGGTGACCACATCTCCTAGGAAACTCTTGCATTACAAGTGGCACTGTAGCTCATTTTGGGTCTGAATTGCATATTTATAGTCTGTGTAAATCTCTTTCCGTCCAATTAAGTAGGTAATTCGATATCTTTTAAAGCCTTTCCATCAGTGTTCCAAATACATTATAATCTCATGTTTCAAGTACAATGAACTCAGAATTGTATTCCTTTCCCATCCCTTGACTTTTTAAGTCCCATAAATGGAAACACCTTATGCACAGCTTAATTCCTATTCAAGGACTCTATTAGATTCATGGTCTTTATATTTCCAGGAAGGTTGTCATAACGTCTACCTTTTCCCAATCAGGAAGATCCTGTTGCCTGATTGATATATTCATATTAATCTAGGTTTAACATTCAGTCCGCAAGAGAGACAGCAACTAAAGAAGAATGTCTTTTTGGAGGATTTTAAAAATTGGTAATGTTGATAGTTGTACATTCTGGCCCATTCTAAAGAAGGGTGTTTCCCCCATAATAAATGGGGCTGAAAAGAAATATTGGCTATTGTTCTATCTCTTGCAACTGGGTTTTGTTTTTTAATCTGATAGCATTGCTTAATAAGCTCCCCAGAACAAGAACAGAGTTAATATGTGTTTCATTTTTAATTTTCCTCTGGTCTCATGATCTACAGTACCGCCATATATATTGTATATTTCACTATGGTACATTAACTAATAAAATCCTGTGTTGAGCTGTTACTATACTACAAAACTTGGTTTTCCCAAAGACATCATTTTCACAGTATCAGCCTTGGCATTTGATAGTGAGAAAACATAGTCATAAGGAGGATTTCCTGTTCAGTGCAAGAACCTATAAACCAGGAGGCTGTTCAGTCTCTGTTTCAACATGCTGAAAAGGTTCACCGCCTTCTTCCTCCACTGGTCCCATTGGCAAATGCTTTTCTCATTGGAAAGCACTTTCTAACATTCAGTTGGAACTTACCTTCTTGTAATTTAAGAAATATTGTCATTCTGTGGGATGACAGGGAACAATCCTGATCTTTAGTGTAACATTCCTTCAAATGCCTGAAAAATATGACCATCTCCTCCTCTGATATATTTTCGTGAGACTAAATCTACCCATTTCTAGACATAACAAAAGATTTTGAATTATAACCACCCCAAATATATAACTGCCCTTCTCTAAATGAAAAAAATAACTATGTTGTATGCAACAGAACTGCTTTGACCATTTGGAAATATATTTAAAATGGTGTCATTCAAGATGTTTTTCCACTATTGTCCAGAACCCTGAATCTCTTCTCCGTCTCTAACATTTTCATTGCTCTCCATATCTCTTTTAGTTTATTTTTTTAAATTTGATTCTCAGAATTGACCACAGTAGAGTCCGACCAAGAGATGATGAAGTGGAACTATAATTTCACATTATTTGGCAATTATGCTTATGTTGATGCTGCCTAAAATTGTGTTTGCCTTTTTACCAATCACATTTATATTCAGTTTGTGATTAACTACAATTCCAAAATCCTTTTCTCTTATGTTGTTGCTATCCCATTTTATAGAAACATATAGATTTATAGATTATTTTTTGCAAGTAAATAATGGTGCATTGTTTATATTACAGGAAGCATAATTCTATTAACTAACTTCAGATCCTTCAATATTTTTTTCTATATTCTACAAAATTAGCCATCCTCAACTTAGATAAGAATTCTTCATATATGGCTGTAACTAATTCTGAAAGTTGTATCTCACACATTAAAGAATTTCTAGTTCAATATACTGTACTCATAACACTTTTGCTGCTCTACTTAATTAATTTAAATATTTAGCAGCATGCAACCAGAACTAGCAAAGTTTTCCTTTAGTTTAGACAAAGTCTAGATATGTATGGATGTTTCCTCTCATGCTCCCTTGAAATATTGTCCTTTTTAGATGGGTCGGTGAGAGATTCAGAATTTAGGATTTTAAAAAGTAAAAACGTAGCAACACATTAGGTTGAAGAAATGCCATTGGAATATCCTAAATATCATCACCATCAAACCATCATCATATTTTGATATCAAAAGTAAATAAAAATAATATTAAAACCTTTGTTAAAATTAAGACATTTAAATTATCAAGTTGTTAGATTTTATTCAACAGTGTTCTACAAAAGTTGTTTTTATTTATAAATCTTCATGCAAACTTTTGAACTGGGGCAAAAGGTAGTTTTCAAGTCTTGCCTTCAAGCAAGCCAGCTTAATGTTTTCAAGGAGTTATTTTTAACATGCAGTCTGGAAATTGAGTGATCTAATAGAAACCACAATTCACAATAGCTCTGCTTGCTTGCTTGCTTTTGCTCTTGGTTTTATTAGTTTATTGTAAATAATTCATGAACTGTTAAGTCTTTTTTCTCCCATTCCATTCAACGTTAATTCAAAGCAGTCTCTGTGGTCACAATTAATTCAATGAGTTTCCCCACACACCACACCAGCATATCTCATGGGATGTTTCTTTTGGGGGCAAAATAGGTAGAAGGATCACACTGAACACACTCAAGTTATGGAGATAAGTGGGACCTAAAAATGAACCAATAAATTGTATGTTGAGGGACTAAAGGATGACTGTATGATCTTTATAGTCTCCCCTAACTCTTGGAGAAATGGAATGTTACCAGGTAATCATAATATTAATTTACTTTAGTTACTGTAAACCTATAAATATTATTATAGTTTAATAATATAAGCCAGATTTTTTATGTGAAGAGAAGAGCTACTGTGTTAAACGAATAGGCTGAGCTGTTTTTTGTTAATTCATAAAGTCGTACCTTTTATTCCTTGAGATTTGATAGAAAAATAGAGTTTCTGCACTTGCAATCTGAACGAAATCAGTTTGGTGAAATCCAGTAATACTCTTTTGAATATAAACTTCAAAGTTAGAACAGGTTTTTTCCTGTTCCACCTTTTCTTTGCACGATTTGTTTTTATTTCTTTTTTCTCTCTCTTTCTTTTTAAATTCTGTATTAGTTTGTATTAGTTTTTATGTTTTAAACACTTTTAAATTTGTCTCCCCCCCTCTATCTTCCTGTCTGTCTGTCTATCATCTATCTATCTATCTATCTATCTATCTATCTATCTATCTATCTATCTATCTATCATCTATCTATTATTCATCTATTTATCCATCTACCTACATACCTACCTACCTACCTCTATCTTCCTATCTGTCTGTCTATCATCTATCTATCTATCTATCTATCTAATCTATCTAATCTATCTATCTATCTATCTATCTATCTATCTATCTATCTATCTATATCTATCATCTATCATGTCAATGATACAAGAAATCTGAAATATAAAATAACCCCATTTGCCTCCTTGCTTGCTTACCAGTTTATGTGCCATTAAATCAATGTCAATTCGGTAGGACATTATTAGACTGAGCTTGAGGGAGTAGTCAAGCACATCATCAATTTGGAGTCTCTTTGAAACCACAAGGAATCTAAAACCAGCCTTCCTTGAATTCCATTGGCTCTTATCCACTTCCAATTTGCCTTAACTGTTGGTAGTTCAGATTCTTGTTTAAAGGTATCATGGAATACATTTGTGTTCATTTGAACAACCCCAAGTTCTAATTACTTGTACCTGACAAATTCTTAGCAATCACATAGATAGAATTTCTCCCAGAGTTTCATGCCTGGTCTTTCAGATCTTTCCATGGTACACCCAAGTCCATCCACCTTGCTATTATTGCTGTTTTCAGCAAGCCGTGTATGAGGTAGATAATCTCTCTTTTTTTCATCATAAAGAATGTTGTTTTACCTCCACTACTAGTTGACTTTTGCATAAGCAATAGCAGTTTCAGTATTTGAGAAAAAATATTAGTGCTGTGGAAACATGGTACGTTGCAACATTGACTCCATGTATGGAGACAATGAAACACCAAAGCTGAGGCGTGCACTTGAGATAAAAGAGCTTTACTGGACAAAGGAAAACACAGGATTGGCCAGTTGAGCTATTTTTTCTCCTTCTCTAAACTGGTTATGGGCATAGCCAGCACATTAGGTATCTGGGCTGTGGGCCACAAGTTTGACACCCCTGATATAGAGTATAAACTTTTGAGATTTGAAATAGAAGAGGCAAGGTAAAGATTGTGTGATACAATAGGCTACAAATTTTGGTTCAATATAGGGATGGATCAATGGGGAAGAATGCACATTGTGCAAGAATTTAATTTTTTTTTAACATAAAATGGTGTATTATTATGCTGCCACAGAAATTATGTAAGATGTATGACAGTAATTCTAATCAAAATTGGAAATGTACAAAAAAACCATGAAGGAACAATTTATCATGCATAATGATCTTGTCTCTTTTCTTTATATATATCATTATTTATCTTTTATCTATGTCAAAAATCCCAATTACTGTTTAAAAAGTAAGAAAAGAAAGAATTTGATTATGCTAAAGGGGGTTCCTTGAGATTAAATGATGTGGCTATACCTCATTCTTGATATAATATTGTTCTTAATTGTTATCTCATAAATTTAACAAAAAAAAATCATTGTACCACTTTGATTTGAAATTAGGTTGGAACTTATGGCCAGTTCTTCAAGATCAATAACTTTCTTCTTGGAAACTCTGCGACCTGGAAGTAATGCAATTGTATGGTAGCAAAACTCAGATTTGCAGCATTACAGTTTGCTCATTACTCTGAGGCATGTAATGGATAAAATGATATTGAGAAAGTCCAGCTTTAAGACTTTTCCTGGTTCATTTTCAGCTCACAGAGAAACTGAGACTGAATGGGATTAACCTTGGCCACTGCTACACTGAAGAAATTTCTGAAGAGAAATGTGCTAGGCATTATGGGTACAATATACCGTCAATTGCTCTAGCAACGCAGGAACTCTTTCCTTAGCTTGAAAACACCAGCTGACAGATTAGTCTGGCCCTTCATTATTAGAAGCTGAGTATTCATTCTGAAGTGATTTTCATTGGGATTATGTAGAGCTTATATTTACTTCAAGTAACTTCAGGCATATGAAAGGAGATGTGTAAACAGATGTCATGGGCTTTGGATGAATATACACGTGGTAAAGTCCTTTTTATTTTAATTACGGTTGGGACTACAATCTCCTACTCAGCTTAAACTGGGTCAGCAGCGGCTTGAGAATGCTTACTAATGAATTCCAATAGTACCTAGAGAAAGAAGATAAATGTGCTGCCATTACAGTCTAGGCAGTGAATTTGTTGTAAGGTCCCCATTAGCAAAAAATACTTGCGATATTGTGTGGCTGCCAAACAATAACTACTAGTATCAAGATGTCTAGGCAATATTGGGTATGGTTGATTATTTCCTATTCCTCTGTAATGATTCCGTAGAAGGCTTACTTCACGTTTTTTGTGAAACAGGCTTCTTCATGTATAAAGAAACACAATTTCACAGATAGAAGAGAATAGAATAGAATTTTATTGGCCAAGTGTGATTGGACACACAAGGAATTTGTCTTGGTGCATATGCTCTCAGTGTACATAAAATAAAATATACATTTGTCAAGAATCATGTGGTACGACACTTAATGATGGTCATAGGGGTCAAATAAGCAATGAAGAAGCAATATTAATAAAAATCTTAGGATATAAGCAACAAGTTACAGTCATACAGTCAACATGGGAGGAAATGGGTGATAGGAATGATGAGAAAAACTAGTAGAATAGAAGTGCAGATTTAGTAGAAAGTCTGACAGTGTTGAGGGAATTATTTGTTTAGTAGAGTGATGGCGTTCGGAAAAAAACTGTTCTTGTGTCTAGTTGTCTTGGTGTGCAGTGCTCTGTAGCGACGTTTTGAGGGTAGGAGTTGAAACAGTTTGTGTCCAGGATGTGAGGGGTCAGTAAATATTTTCCCCACCCTCTTTTTGACTCGTGCAGTATACAGGTCCTCAATGGAAGGCAGGTTGGCAGCAATTGCTTTTTCTGCAGTTCTGATTGTCCTCTGAAGTCTGTGTCGGTCCTGTTGGGTTGCAGCACCAAACCAGACAGTTATAGAGGTGCAGATGACAGACTCAATGATTCCTCTGTAGAACTGTATCAGCAGCTCCTTGGGCTGTTTGAACTTCCTGAGCTGGCGCAGAAAGAACATTCTTTGTTGTGCTTTTTTGATGATGTTTTTGATGTTAGATCTACAATAAAGTGGACCATATGTACACTGGCAATGTTAGCTCCCTTTCTGATTCTCTTCCTTGTTTGACCAAGATCAAGCAGGGAAGATTAAACAGTCAAGATTCATGCTCAGATGAGCTCACTGAGAATCAAATAGGATTTATCCAAAGGAGAGAATTTGTGTAGCTCCGGGTTGAAAGACAAAGTCCTGGGTGCTCTCTAAGCTTGGTTGTTTTCAAACTCAGAGAGCCTATATTTGAAACCAACCAAATGCAGGACCACCAAGGACTCCACAGAATCAAATGCAAATACTTTATGCACACTGTAATTGTGGAGTTTGTTTTTGAGTCCAGTTCATGAAAGTTCATTTTGATGTAGCAGAAGGTTGAGTAGGAGAGTAGTTCTATTCCACTGCCATAAATCCATTGCTACAGTACCTATCTTACTAGTTCCAACACTGCTTGGGAAGACAATAAAGATAAGTATACCAAAGAAACTAACTCTCCCCTGGGTATACTTGTCATGCCAGGAGGTTCAGGATGTCATATACTGTATTTTTCGGAGTATAAGACGCACCCTTTTATGCCCCAAAAGAGGGTGAAAACTTGGATGCATCTTATACACCAAATGTAGCCCAGCCACCTCCACTCTTTGACCTCTACCTTCCAGCAATTTACCTTCTTGCAGCAAAATGAACAGAGCCGGTTAAGCCAAACAACTCATTATTGGCTTCCCGACTCTCAGCTGATTGAGGTTGCAAGACAAGCCATGTTCTAAAATGAATGTGAAACTAAAGTGCAGAGGTCAAGAGGCAGGATTTTATTTTCTTGTGTTAATCAGTTGCTGAATCTGGATGCAAGGAGGTAAATTTTTTAAAGACTACTTTATTATTGTTCAAGACAACTTAACAAAATGGAGAAGCTTTTTAAAATAGATGCTTGATCTGAAGAAACCCAGTGCAATTGTATCTTCTTTTAAATAATAGAGAATAATGTATACTTCCAGAAAGCCAGGTCAGTGTTAAAGATCTGTAAAAGTATAATCTAAAATGTAACTGTCCTATTTTAGTATTAAGATAAGGCAGCTGAGTTAAACCTCGACTTAGTCATGTTTGGAGTAGATCTATTTAAATAATTGAAAGGAGTTAGTATGATTACATTTAAGAAATCTTTCTGGCATTAACCTCCTACTATAATGTACATTTCTCCAATTATTTGCTATTTCTATGGGTCAGGCACACATGCAGAGAAATACACAGCAAACATTGTATATCATCTGTGCTGTTTGCTGTTTGGCTTTTCAAAATTGCTTTTCCTTGTTTTCCTCCCCCAAAACTATACTCTGTTGTGTCTTATGTTCTGAAAAATACGGTAGTTTGGATTGAGTCTGAAAGAATGACAGGGTCAAAGTTATTCAATGAGATTAGCTTTCAATGGATAAAAGTAGATTTCAGTATGCATCTCTCCAATCCTAGTCTAACCACTAATGAACAGTCCTATATTTCTCTGTGAAGGTCTTGTCTGTCTGAAAAATTAATCTGATTTTGAATTCTTGATCACTGCTCCACAGGAAGTCAAGATTTCCCAGTTCTCAATTCCTATGTGAGATTATCAAACATTCATTTTAATATATGTCCTATTCTGAACTGAATTTTATGGCTTACAAGCTGTTAAAAAATTTCAGTTGGCTATTGATACATGTGTAGAAGTCAGAAATGTTCTACATTGCGAGAAGGGCATAGTGTACGTGTCACTTAAAATATTCCACTGTATTTAATGTACCTAGATTTCTTCATGTATAGGAATGATTGTGACCTCTCACTCCACAATTATATAGAACCCCAGCTTTCTTGCCTCTAGCCATACTTGGGTCTATCTGATTTTAAAGCCCATGGTGCTGTACATCTATCAGCTTTCCTGGGTTTCCACACATGTTAAAGAAGTAATTGTAGAAATTAGGTGTCTGCAAGTGAAACCACATAATTTTTAAAACCACATCTTTCTTTATATTTCTTGCAATCTACCCCCCATTTCATATCTCACCTCCAAGTCCAATTACCAGAGAAATAGGATAGTTTCTATGTACAATCTCACACTACTCACCAGAGCCTACAAAACTTTTGCCAGACCCATCCTTGAATACAGTTCATCTGTCTGGAACCCATACCACATCTCGGACATCAACACCCTTGAAAATGTCCAAAGATATTTCACCAGAAGAGCCATTCACTCCTCCACTCGAAACAGAATACCCTACGAAAGCAGACTATCAATCCTAGGTCTTGAAAGCTTAGAACTATGATGCCTAAACACGATCTAAGTATATGCTGCAATGTTCTACCTGCCAATGACTACTTCAGCTTCAATCGCAACAACACAAGAGCACGCAACAGATTCAAACTTAATATTAACCTTTCCAAACTTGACTGTAAAAAATATGACTTCAGCAACCGAGTTGTCGAAGCGTGGAACTCATTACCTGACTCAGTGTTGTTATCCCCTAACCCCAACATTTTTCCCTTAGACTATCCACGATTGACCTCTCCAGGTTCCTTAGAGGTCAGTAAGGGGCGTGCATAAGTGCACCAGTGTGCCTTCCGTCCCCTGTCCAATTGGCTCTCCTTATCTCATTTATCTTCTCCGTACTGAAGGAGCGGGTCCAGCAGTCACATGGGTTGCTCATGTCCAATCCGGTGGAACTGAGCCCAGTGTTAAAAAAGCTTGCTGGATCCGCCCCTTCCCCAGAATTCGCTCAGTTCGCATATCCTGCGGTTGTATTGTGATAGCTCGTTCAACATTCTAACACCTTCCCTTCGATCTTTCCTTCAAAAGTAGTAAGAATTGTTTATCCTTATTTGTTTACTTGCACTAATAGCGCCAGCCGTTTGTGGCTCGGCTTTTTTCCTTTGGGAGAAGTTGCGGTTTCGTTTCCCCCCGGCTGTTTTGCCGTTTACGATCCCCGCTGCCGCTTGTGGATTCCTTTAATCCTTTGGCCTGGAGGTCTTGGTGCAAGTATTGCTTTATTGTTAAAGGGCTTAAGAAATACCTCCTGCGGAGTGAGACGCTTGTTTCTAGTCTCCTGGACTTAGTCGATCGCTTCCCCTTTAAGAATTCTATTACGGAGCGATTTTTCGGCGCGAAGGCCTTCGCGCCCTTTTTAAATTTAGGCCTCTCGTGTTGGCCTTCTGCCAGCCGCGTAGGCCTCAGTCCACCGCTTGGATCCCGGAGTGGGCTTTGGGACGCTCAGGCTTAATTCTCCACCGGCTAAGTCTCCAACCAGAGTGCCTTGGTTACTTTAATTAAAGTTTAGGGAGGCTAGCCACGCTGTATTTGGGGACACGAACTCTGGGTTTGCCCAGATTGCCCTCAAGTCTCAGCAGCTCCAAGGCCTCGGAGCAGGATCCATTCCTCTTGGGAAGTCTTTGAAATTCTTCTCCCTAATTATTCAGTTATTTGGCTCAGCCTTGTCTTCTGTTAATTGTCAGACTATGGCTACTTTTCCCAAGAGAGGCACCACTCAAGGTCCCAGAGAGGCCAGGCCTACAGGCGATGAGATTACCAGTATCCCCAGGGCCTCGACCTCCTCTTCTTTAGGGGCCCGCCCCTCGACCAAAGTCACCAGGGCTGAGAAGAGAAGGGACCTAGCCCTACAAAAAATCCATGACAAATCAGCAAAGCGTTTGAAAGTACAGGCCCAAGTACTCAGTAGTCATGACCCCCCAGAGGCTTCTAATCTGCCTTCTTCTGGGGTCACTGTGTTATCTCTGGATGAGCCAAACCTAGACAGACCCCAACCTAACCTATGGGGAGTAGGTCCAGAGGAACCAGATATTATTGAAGATTCCCCCCAGCCAGGATCCTCCCAGGCCTTCAGGGATTCTTCTGCCATTCCTGCTGATATTTCTAATTTACCTCCTGAATTCCAATCTATTTTTTCTGTGTTATCCAAGGCCATTGATGCTAAACTCTCTACCATCAATGCGCTTCCCTTACCTCCTCCACCTCCTCGTCCCTCCCACCCCTTGGGTTCTTCCCCAACGGTTAGAGCTCCTATTCAGGATGAATCAGATTCCTCTCAGGACGAATATGAGGATATGGAGGAGGATGAGGATCCCTTTCAAGGCCTCTCAGATGATGAGGAATCCCAAATAAAGGTTCCTTCTCCAATTACTATTTTTCCCTCTCAATTGTTCAAATCTCTCCTCCTCAAAGCTAGAATTTCTACGGGATTGGCGGCCCAGGAGAAACAGGCCTCCACATCCACTGATCCCCCGGAGGAGAATTTACCTTACTTTACAGAGGAACAGGAGGATAACGAGGTAATTCCTATGCCTAAATTGTTTAAAGATGCCTTACTTAAGCAGTGGGATTTCCCAGCCTCTGGGCTTAATCCCACAACCAAGGACAAAAAGTTGTACAAACTCTCCTCTTCCTATGAGGAGCTCCTATCTTTTCCTAAACCGGATGAACCTGTCAAGATCCTTCACTCGGCGGCTGCTGTGCCAGGCGAAGCAGAGGAAGTCCTCCGCCCAGAGGACAAGCGGATTGAACAGATGCTCAAAAGAGGATTCACCGCAGATTCCTGGGCCATTAAAAGTTCTGCAGCGGCTTCCTTTTTCTCCAGAGCCATGCTTCTGTGGCTTCGCCAACTTCAACAGCATATTCCTCCCGATGACTTGAGAGGTCAACAAGACTTCAACAAGGTCTTTGCAGCTGCTCAGTACGTGGCTGATGCCACTTTACAATCTACTAGATTTTCTGCTAAGTCTATTGCAGCTTCTACAACGGCAAGAAGACTCCTATGGCTTCGCCCTTGGCAAGCAGGAGTACGTCAGAAGTGGCAGTTATCTCTGGGACCCTTAAAGCGCGACCTTCTTTTCGGGGATCTTCTGGATCCACTCCTCACGGAAACCACGGACAAGAAGAAAGTATTGGGTCCAACCACCAAAAAGGCTACCAAAACGCAGTCCTTTCGTCGCCCAGGGCGTCAGCAAGATCAAGCGGCTTCCGATCAAAGATCTCCAGGTCAGTATTCCCCCCGCTTTCGTTCCCAAGGTAGGAACTCCAGGGGCAGAGGTTTTCGCTTCCAAAGGGGAGCGTCCTCTAACAGGG
The DNA here is from genome assembly GCF_031021105.1 of Erythrolamprus reginae. NCBI lineage: Eukaryota > Metazoa > Chordata > Lepidosauria > Squamata > Dipsadidae > Erythrolamprus > Erythrolamprus reginae. The sequence continues at coordinate 88,788,806 of NC_091950.1, read as the reverse complement.
CTTCAAAAAAACCTAGATGGTAGTTTTTCCTCGATTCCCATAGGTGGCCGCCTAGCCCATTTCGCCTCTAATTGGCGTCTCACCTCCAAGGACCCCTGGGTCATTGACACTGTTCAAACAGGCCTTCTTTTAGAATTTACTTCTCCCCCCCCGAAACGTTTTATTTCCTGCCCTTCTCCCAGGTCCTCCTCAGATTGTAACCGTATGGAGGAGGCCATTTCCCACTTATTGTCCATCAGAGCCATTCAACCGGTTCCCCCCGGTCAGAAGGGTCTAGGTTTTTATTCCATCCTATTTATGGTTCCAAAATCCTCCGGAGGCTGGAGAGCTATTTTGGATTTAAAGAAGCTGAACCTATTCATCAAATATAGGAAGTTTAAGATGCACTCCTTATCATCCATTTTGGCCGCCATCCACCCGGGAGATTTCATGGTCTCTTTAGACCTCACTGAGGCCTACCTCCATATTCCTATAGCCAAATGCCACAGAAAATTTTTACGTTTCTCCTTTCAGGGCAGGCATTTCCAGTATAGGGCGATGCCATTTGGCCTTTCCTCGGCCCCTCGGGTCTTTACAAAGCTCTTGGGGTCCCTGGCGGCCTATATCCGGGCGTCTCCCATCCACATTTTATGTTACCTTGATGATATTTTGATTCATGGGAACTCCCTAGAGAAAGTGAAAACAGACCTTTCTGTCACCATGTCAGTTCTACAGGACCATGGATTTTCCATAAACTTTGACAAAAGTCATCTCCAACCTTCCACATCCATTTTACACCTGGGATCCGTTATTAATTCAGAATCCTCCCAGGTCTTTCTCTCTCCTGAGAGAAAAATCAGTATAGGGGAGTTAATTTCATGCATTTTATCTCAACCTTCAGTTTCCATTGTATCCCTGTCTTCCCTTTTGGGGAAGATGGTGTCATGCATAGGCATCATTCCCTGGGCTCGCCTTCATGCTAGGGAACTACAGTGGCTCCTATTACCCTTTCAGAGATCGGGGCACAGCAACTCAAGTCGTCGCATTGTCATTCCACCAATCGTTCGCAGATCCTTCAAGTGGTGGAAGTCTCCGGCCATGGACAAAGGATCCCCGTTCAGGTGCCCGGATCAATTTGTCATCACCACAGATGCCAGTCTATCGGGATGGGGCGCCCACGCCCAGGGGATGATAGCCCAGGGCACGTGGTCCCCGGAGGAAGCTTCCAAGCCAATCAATTGGCTAGAGTTAAGAGCCGTATCCCTGGCTCTGAAGCATTTCTCTCCTCGCATTCCCAACCGGCACGTTCTCATTCTCACCGACAACATTGCCACAAAAAGCCATATCTGCAGACAGGGGGGCACGAGATCCAAGGCCCTCATGAGGGAGGCCCTCAAGTTAGGCCTTTGGGCGGAAAAACATCTTCGGTCGCTCCTAGCCGATCACATCTCGGGGAGCCTCAACGTCCAGGCGGATTGGCTATCTCGAGCAACGATAGACCCAGGAGAGTGGAATCTCCATCAAGACCTGTTCCATCAAATCAGCCTCAGATTCGGCCTACCAGTTCTGGATCTCTTCGCGACCAATGCGAACGCCCAACTCCCTCGCTTTTTTTCCAGATTTCCATCCCCGGGAGCGGAAGCAATCAATGCCCTCCGGAGCCCATGGCCTCCAGGCCTACTTTACGCATTCCCTCCAATTCCAATTCTCCCGGACGTGATTCACAAGGTCCTCACCGAGAGGGCCCGAGTAATCCTAATCGCCCCTCATTGGCCCCGCCGGCCCTGGTTCGCGGATCTCCAACAGTTGTCCGTCCAGGACCCTTGGCGACTCCCCGTTTCGGGGGATATGCTGCGGCAGGGGGCCTCATTCCATCCAGACCCGGAGTGGTTCCACCTCACCGCCTGGCTGTTATCAGGAGAGACTTAGAACTGCGTGGCCACGACCCCGATACAGTGGAGGTCATTTTAAAGGCCAGAAGGGGTTCGACCAATCGAATCTACGACCATACGTGGTCCAAGTTTCACCAGTGGTGTCTACAGGAAGGCCTCTCTCCCCTGTGCATCCCCATACACAGGATCATTTCCTTCCTTATGCAAGGTTTCCATCAAGGACTTTCCACCAGCACCCTCCGGCGTCATCTGGCGGCCATTTCCTCTGTCCTAGCGGGGCCCCGCAGACAGCCTCTCCGTTCCTTTCCAGAAGTTCAGGAATTCCTCAAGGGTATAGCCAACCTCAGACCTTCCAAGGTCCACAGGTATCCATCCTGGGATTTGCCACGGGTTCTCCATTCCCTCACGCAGGCACCATACGAACCCCTAAAATCGGCGTCCCTCAGGTACCTATCCTTTAAAGTAGCATTCCTGGTGGCTATTACCTCTGCCCGACGCATTTCGGAGCTGGCTGCCCTCTCAATCAGGCAGGACCTCTGCCAATTTCATCAGGACAAGGTAGTCTTGCGACTGGACCCCACCTTCTTACCCAAGGTCAGTTCCATGTTCCACAGAACTCAGGATATTGTCTTACCTTCCTTCTGTCTCCAACGGGACCATCCCTTGGCAATTAGATGGCACACCCTGGATCTCATCAGAGCGCTGAGGATCTATATCCAACGCACAGGACCCTTTCGGAGGTCAGAAGCACTTTTTATAGCCTATCACCCCAGAGTCATGGGTACCAAAGTGTCTTCAACAGTGATTGGCCGTTGGATCAGAGGGACTATATCTAAGGCCTACGAGTCGGCCTCCCTTTCAGTTCCAAAGAACATTACAGCGCATTCCACCAGGAGCGCAGCCACCTCGGCCGCTTGGGCGACTCAAGCCCCGTTGGAGGAGGTCTGCAAAGCAGCCACTTGGGCCTCGCCAAATTCCTTCATCAGGCACTACAAGATTGACTCTTACGCTTCAGCGGACGCTGCCTTCGGCAGAAGGGTACTCCAATCCGTTATCTCTCATGATAGCAATCTAATCCCACCCTAGGGACCATCTATTGGGTATGTCCCATGTGACTGCTGGACCCGCTCCTTCAGTACGGAGAATAGGCGTTGATTGCTTACCTGAACGCCTCTTCTCGTACGGTGAGCGGGTACAGCAGTCACTTCCCGCCCTTGTACGTGTCTTCTTTACCTTCCTATAACCTTTCTTCCTCTAACAATGAGAGTTGAACACTACAGAGCTTCACAGCTGAGCCTAGTCTATGGATTCGCGAATTCTGGGGAAGGGGCGGATCCAGCAAGCTTTTTTAACACTGGGCTCAGTTCCACCGGATTGGACATGAGCAACCCATGTGACTGCTGTACCCGCTCACCGTACGAGAAGAGGCGTTCAGGTAAGCAATCAACGCCTATTTTCTTCCTTTCAAATATGTTCACCTATACTTTTATATCTTTTCTCCTATTCTTTTCTTTATTTATATTACTACATATCTATTCTCTTCAATGTATATTATGTATTGGAATGAATGAATGAATGAATGAATGAATGAATAAATAAATAAATAAATAAATAAATAAATAAATAAATAAATATACTCAAATTTGCCTTGGTATTCTCATCAGGCATCTGGCAGGTGAAGAATGCTTCCAGACTGATACATAGGAAGGGCAGCTTTCTCCATCAATTCATAGAATTAGCCTGAATTGTGGTGAGGTATGTGCTGTTCTTGTCTTGTGACAAAATACTATTGGAGTTTTACTGCTCTAGTGATAAGAAATTCCAATTTTCTCTTCTTTCTCTTCGTTCTCACTCTCTCTCCACTTCTCAGATGACTTTATTCTCCAGCAATAATTTATAAAGAGAAGACGATTTTAATTTAAAAAATGTAAGCCTTGTGAGATAATAGTTCTGCAAGATTGTTGGTCTCCTGTTAAATTTGAACAGTGATGGGGTCTGAAACAAAAATGGCACATGTTGAGATATCCGAAATGTAATTTTTCACCACCCTAGTCTAAAATTTCCCATCCAAGTTCATACTTTATTAATTTTTAGAAATACCCTTTTGACTTCAATAAAATAAAATACTGGCATCCTGATTTCAAGCTGTAATCCAAGAAAGGAGAGCACTGGGTTGGTACAGATGTGACATGCAGGATTGTCAATAAGGTAGGGTTATACATGGCAAAAGTTTGGTTATCAAAGGACAAACACTACATTTCTACCTGACATTATAAAGCCCTACATGGACTTATGGGACCGTGTTCTGCCTCACATATCCCAGCAGCCAGTTAGGTCCCACAGAATTGGCCTTCTCCAGGTCCCATCATCTAAGCAATGTCAATTGGTGGGGCCTGGGGGAAGAGCCTTCTCTGTCTGCCCTGGCCCTATGGAATCAACTCCCTCCAGACATCTGCACCCTCCTAGGGAGCGAGTCACCCTAAACTGGGCGGCTGGGCGAGATTCCGCTGATGCAATCAAGGTGGCATGATACATGCATCTTGCCACCTTGAGCGCCACTTTATGAGTCTCAATGGGAGCTCTTAAAAGTGTTCGGTCTTTTGTAATTGTTTTTATTGTATTCTGGGGTATTTTTTAATTTTCATATTCATTTTATTGTTGTAAGCCACAATGAGTGAAGGGTGACCTATAAAATAGATAGGTAGGTAGGTAGGTAGGTAGGTAGGTAGGTAGGTAGGTAGGTAGATAGATAGATAGATAGATAGATAGATAGACAGACAGACAGACAGACAGACAGACAGAGAGAGAGAGAGAGAGAGAGAGAGAGAGATAGATAGATAGATAGATAGATAGATAGATAGATAAGACAGACAGACAGACAGACAGACAGAAAGACAGACAGACAGACAGACAGACAGACAGACAGACAGACAGACAGAGGTTATAAATGCCCAGGGTCACACATATTGCATTTGATTAACAATTAAAACAAGTTCTCCACGATGAAATTAATCTGTGCATTTTATAGAAATTGTAGCCATACGGCCTTGCTGAGCTGCAGCTGTGAATCTTAACTTACAGCATAGAGATCATGTCCAAGCTTCTACTAATTATTATCCTTTGTTCCATAAATCCTGTATGTTATAAGTGTGTTAAGAAACCTGGTAATTTTACTTTCTCTTAAATTGATATACTGTATACTGCTCAAAAAAATAAAGGGGACACTCAAATAACAAATCTTAGATCTGAATGAATGAAATATTCTCATTGAATACTTTGTTCTGTATAAAATTGAATATGCACAACAGCATGTGAAATTGATTGTCAATCAGTGTTGCTTCCTAAGTGGACAGTTTGATTTGACAGAAGTTTGATTCACTTGGAGTTATACTGTGTTTGTTTATTTATTTCTTTATTTTATTTTATTGGATTTGTATGCCACCCCTCTCCGAGGACTCAGGGCGGCTCACAGCATATACGAAAACGAAACAACAATATGAATCCAATTAATTAATTAATTAATTAATACTACATTAAAACAACCATTAAATTTAATTAAAAAATGAAAACCAATCAAACCAATCATTCAGCAATCATACTTAAAACAATCATTGGTCAGGGGAAGATTTAAAAGTCCCAAGCCTGGTGGCAAAGGTGAATTTTTAAGCTCTTTCGGAAGGCAAGGAGGGTGGGGGCAGTGCGAATCTCTGGGGGGGAACTGACTCCAGAGGGTCGGGGCTCCCACAGAGAAGGCTCTTCCCCTAGGTCCCACCAGCCGACATTTTTTGGTCGACGGGACCCTAAGGAGGCCAACTCTGTGGGACCTCACTGGTTGCTGGGATTCATGCCGTAGAAGGCGGTCTCGGAGATAATCTGGTCCCAGGCCATGAAGGGCTTTGTGTTGTTTAAGTGTTCCCTTTATTTTTTTTGAGCAGTATATATTGGGAGCTTGGTGAACCTTTCCCATGTTCCTTTTCCAGTCTACTTTAAGTCCAGCTAGGCCAATTTGCATTATTGAACTAATACCTTTAATTTTCAAAACATGCACCTGCTATTTCCTGCATTCAAACAATGAATAGAGAAGGATGGCAGGAGACCACCACTGACCATTATTCATTTGATGGAATTGGAAAATAGGCTTCTTACATAAGGACAGCCACAAAGAAATGCACTCGTACATATCCAGAAGCTGTTTTCACATTCTGTGTAACACTTCAATGCCTGAATCTTGCAATCTTACTTTGCATGGGAAGAACACAGCCACATTTCCCAGGGGAAATCTTTACACATTTGTATATGCCTGAAATGAGGAAAGTGACAAATAATAGAGCCTGAAATAGAAAGGACAGTTGGAAACAGTGTTCCCTCTAATTTTTTTTTTTGGGGGGGGGGGCGGAAAAGTATAGTGTCTGAGCGGCAGTCCCTTTGGGACTGGGCGGCACAGGAATAATAAATAAATAAATAAACAAACAAACAACCCACCCTGTTTTGCCTCAGAGAATTTCAAAATAAAATACTGTACTGTGTGTCTATAACAGTAAGCTCATAATAGGGCAACTCTATCAATATCAAAATGCCACTTAAATAGTTGAGCTAGTTTCAAACTAGATTTTGATTTTCTTTCTCTCTTCCTTACTCCCATTCTTTTTCTTTCTCTTTTCCTTCTTCTCTTTTTTCTATCTGTTTCTCTCTCTTCCTCTCTCTCTCCTTCCCTCTCACTCTTTCCCTCTCGGCTTCTGGGCAGGTTTGAAAAACTCTGAGTTGATGATGATTTTTAAGTGAGCGATTGCTCACTGCTCAGCTTAGAGGGAACTATGGTTGGAAACTTACTATGTTGCTGGGAGTGGTTTGAAAAGGACACCAAGTGAGCTATGTTTTCGTTCTACTACTTAAGCTGAATAGATCACCCTGCTGTTTATTCCACTCGAGTTTTCTCCATTTCTGCGTTCCCTGAAATAAGATCTTCCCCACCATTTGGACAGCAGAGAAAAGCAGAGTTTTAAAGAACATTGCTTCCCCATAGAACTGACAGTCTGCAGTAAAATGGCTGCAGCATGTCGTACATTCTTTACAATGATCATGCTCATTGTTGCTGATGAGCTGGCTACTCTTGGTTCTTAAAGCATCTCCATTAATTTGCATATTCCCCCCCCCCATCAGGTTCCTTCTGATTTGCATTAGGCAGAAGGACATTTGTGATGTGACATCAGGACCATCAGAATCTCAGCAGAGATTTTCAGAAATATTCAGCAGTAGACACACCTCAGCTCAGGCGCTATCCTTGAATTCTGCTAAGGGCTTCAGCATGGCTAGAGAAGAACCTTTCTCGCATACTACAGTGAAGCCATATTTTTATTTATTTGTTGGTTTGTTTATTTGTTTGTTTGTTTATTTAGTCCAATACATAATACACATTGAAGAGAATAGATATGTAGTAATATAACTAAAGAAACGAATAGAAGAAAAGATATAAAAGTATAGGTGGACAAATTTGAAAGGAAGAAAAGATAAATGAGATAAGGAGAGACAATGGGACAGGGGACGGAAGGCACACTGGTGCACTTATGCACGCCCCTTACTGACCTCTAAGGAACCTGGAGAGGTCAATTGTGGATAGTCTAAGGGAAAAATGTTGGGGGTTAGGGGTTGACACTACTGAGTCAGGTAAGGAGTTCCATGCTTCGACAACTCGGTTAATGAATAGTTGATTGTCATATTATATCATCTTACAACCTTGGTTGATTCCTGTCTTTCTGCTATGTCTTCATAGACTTTGTTCTCTGCTCCATGGCCTTGAAGCAGAGTGTTGTTGCTTTAAACTGGTTTTCCTGCCTTGGGAACTAGTGGCTGTCACCCTGTGGCAGCCAAATAAGACATCCCCTGATAACACAGGTCTACAAATATATATTTTTTTCTAATCATCACAGTTGACCTTGTACTTTTCTAAATCATTTTTTTGTTCTGATTTCAAAAATGTATACAGGGTTTTTTTTTCTGTAACAGGTACAGTTTCTATGGAGCGGCATCATTTTAAGGCAGTGATGGTGAAACCTTTTTTTCCTCGAGTGCTGAAAGAGTGTGCGTGCGTGATATCATGCATGTGTGAGTGCCCACACCCATAATTCAATGCCTGGGTAGGGTGAAAACAGCTCCCCCCACCCCTGGAGGCCCTCTGGAGGCCACAAATGGCCTGTTTCTCAACTTCTGATGGGCCCGTAGGCTCGTGTTTCACCCTGCCCAGGCTCCAAAGGCTTCCCTGGAGCTGGGAGAGTGTAAAATCGCCTTCCCCCATCCATTTGGAAGCTCTCTGGAAGCTAAAAACACCTTCCCAAGGCCTGTGTGCAAGCCAATATTCAGTTGGCTGGCACACACATGCACATTGGAGCTGAGCAAGGGCAATGGCTCGCATGCCATCAGATATGGCTCCGTGTGCCACTTGTGGCACCCGTGCCATAGGTTTGCCATCACTGTTATAAGGTATAAGAAGTATACTACCAACATCGAGAAAATAGTAATCTACATCTCAGAAGTAACGTAATAACAAAAATGCTTCTATATCAGACATGTTATGTGATAGAGCAAAACTAAGCCTATTTTTGGAATCAGCACATCAAACTCCATAAAACATATTACTTTTGCTGATGATTTTTTTGTGTTGAACTGTGTAATAAGTCCAATCAGGCTTTTGAGCATGTGGCAATAAGGCCAAGCACTTATTTCAGGGTTTAAAAAAATGTAAGAGAGGATCTTATTTTCAGGGAAACACAGTAGCTTAACACTCACATTGACAAACCTTATTTGGAAGCTACATCTTGTATTGAGCAACATATGAGATTGTTGATTGTGTTGTTACTTATCAAAGTAACAATGAATGACATGTTCATCTTTGGCAGTTTGGTAATGCAGGTAACGAAGTCTTTCACAGTGACAAGCAAAATTCTGTAAATATTTTTTTTCTATATTTTACTCTGTTTTTAAGGTATATAATTGTCATTCTAAAATGCAATTATTTTAAAATTTTATAACTTACTATTTATATCTCACCTTTTTTTTTGAAAAGGCAGTTGACTATTAAACAAATTAACACAATATGAGCACAGTGTTCCCTCGACTTTCACGGGGGATGCGTTCCGAGACCGCCCGCGAAAGTTGAATTTCTGCAAAGTAGAGATGTGGAAGTAAATACACTATTTTTGGCTATGAACAGTATCACAAGCCTTCCCTTAACACTTAAAACCCCTAAATTGCAATTTCCCATTCCCTTAGCAACCATTTAGATTATTACTTACCATGTTGATTTATTAAAGTTTATTTTAAATTTTTTTATTAAAGGCGGACAAAAATTTGGCGATGACATATGATGTCATTGGGCAGAAAAAAACATGGTATAGGGGAAAAAACCACAAAGTATTTTTTAATTAATATTTTTGAAAAACCGTGGTATAGACTTTTCGCGAAGTTCGAACCTGCGAAAATTGAGGGAACACTGTATTCCTTTCCTAAAACAATGTGTAATTCATTTGATTTCTATGCCACCTTTCTTTTCTACAGTTTATGGTGGTATACAAAAATGCTTAATGCTTAATATAAAATATGGTTGTAAAAAAAATAAAGAAATATAATTAAAGTACATTAAGCTTGGCTAATGAAATAATAAAAGAATAACAGTATTGCCTAAGGAGCCCCGTTTCTTCTTTTTAGAAGTAGCCTATTCAGTGTACTTTCCTTGTTATATAATGAAGTAATTTATCCTTGGAGAAAAAATATTTTTAGTGTCTATATTTAACTCTTTATATCTTATGTAACTGAAGTATCATTACTATGGACAGTGCAACCATGTGAATCTGACTTTCCAGTTTCAATACTTGGACCATTTTATCATATCCAAAAAAGTATTTCGTATTTCGACTCACTTATACTGCCAGGCATGGGGGAGTTGAGATACCTTTCCCCCAGGCTTTTTTATACTTTGTTTTATGTTTGGTTTGAATGTGCTGTTTGGTTTTTTAAATAATGATAGGGTTTTATATGCTTTTTTATATTAAATTTGTTCCACTACTATTTTGTTTTTATTACTGTTGTGAGCCGCCCCGAGTCTTTGGAGAGGGGCGGCATACAAATCTAATAAATAATAATAATAATAATAATAATAATAATAATAATAATAATATTATATCTGTTCTGTCGGGCTCTCTGGTAGAATCCTCCCAAAAATGCACAGGTACAAATTTCAGACACACACACGTTTGAAAATTCAAAACAACGTTCTTTATAATGAAAATTCACTTAAACCAAGCCCTCTTTTGGTATAGCAAAGAGCACTCGTCTCCAAACAAACTGGTAATTTGTACAAGTCCCTTATCAGTTCTGTGATACTAAGCTTGCAGCTGTGAGGCAATTCACAGTCCTTCTTCTTTCACAAAGTGAAACACACTTTGCTCTGATTTAGTTTCAAAGCGGGGGGAAAATCAGCACACAAAAAGTCAAAGTCAGTAAAGCAGTCACGAAACACAATGATCAGATAATCCTCCACAATGGCCAAACCCACAGGCTGCTATTTATAGCAGCCTCACTAATTGCCACAGCCCCACCCAACCTCAGGTGGCCTCATTTTCTTTGATAATAATCTCTCAGTTGTTGTTGCCTATGCATCGCTCTCCGCATGCGTGGCTGTATCATTAACTCTTGTTCTGAATCCAAGGAGGAGCTAGATAATTGATCTCCTTCTGAGCTGTCTGCCACACTCTCCTCCTCCCTGTCACTCATGTCTTCTTGGTCAGAGGAGCCTTCATCAGCAGATTCCACCGGGGGCAAATCAGGCCTGCAGCATGTGGATGTCTCCCCCACATCCACAGTCCTTGGGGCAGGAGCAGGGCCAGAGCTAACCACAATAATATCCCATTGGTTTTTCTCTCCCAATTCTTCCATAATAATCATCCACAACTGGATTTATTTTTTTCTTGGACAAAATTATCTAGGTAAATTGCCAAAATAGTTATGCATATTACTATACTACATAATAACTAATGATTGTGTGTGTGTGTACATATATGCATATATATATGTATGTATGTATGTATGTATGTATGTATGTATGTATGTATGTATGTATGTAAATGTCAGAGGTCTTAAAACTTGGCAACTTTAGGACTTGTGGACTTCAACTCCCAGAATTATCCAGCCAACCTAGCTGGCTGGAGAATTCTGGTAGTTGAAGTCCACAAGTCTTCAAGTTGCCAAGTTTGGGGACTCCTGGTATGGGTATTTGTTGAACCATTCAGAAATGTTATTTGTCCAAAACTTTCAACCCTGAGTGAAGTTGCATTCCCCCACTGAAGAAACAGATCCACTATTGGGATGTAGTCCTGGGTTCACAACTATTGCTTAGATATGTAGGTGGTGGCTGTGGGAAGAGTCTGGGGCACTGGTGTGGCCTTCCTTGGAGCAAAAGGCCTAAGTCTCATGCCTTTATTGCCTCTGTGGTAGTACTAAATGTGCTTTACATGGATCTGGCTTTGAAAACTGCTCAGAACTGTGATTAGGACTAGCTACGTAGCCAACCAGCTGATGACTATTACCACCATTTTAAAGGTGCTTTTTCAAGAGGCAACTTTCTTGTTTTTCTTTGAAGACTTCTCATCCAAGACGCATCTTAAGCTCTGATCAAATGGTGGGAAATGGAAGGATTTATAGTCCTTGCAGACAACTGGTCATTTGCATTCTTTAAGAGAGTCATTGAGGCCATCTGGAGACTCTGATCTGTGCCATCACAGTCATCCGAGCAGTGCAAACAGGCATGGAGCTGCCCTTGAACAGTTGAAAGGACTATATTGTAGATGGGAGATAGATGATGTCATATCCCTCCCCCTCTGTTGAGAGAAGTCTGTTCAATTTTGACATAGATGGGCTATTACAGCCATATATGGCCTATTTGACATAAATGGCCTATTGCAGCCATAGATTACCTATTACAGCCATATGGCATCATTTCCACAGCATTGCAACAGCTTCCATTATGGTTTATGAGTACAATTCATAAACCTAATTTTAACACACAAAGTTTTATTGGTTTTGGACCTCAAATATCTTAGGGCAATCACCTTCATATTGAACTTGATCATTGTGGGTAGAGTTAATTATGGTTCCCTTCGTAATTGAGGATGGTTGGCAGAGCCAAGTAATATTTTTTCTGTTGCTTTCTTATTCCTACCGAAACCTCAGATGTTATCCTTCCTGCTAGCATTTAAGAAAACTGCAAAAATGGAAAATTTGGACAGAGATTTAGTTCTGCAAAAGTCAGTTTCCATTTGTTATGGTTATTGGGTTGATATTTTTATATATTTTATATAATATATATTTTATATTGTTGTGCTGTGTATTAATTTTATGTTATCATATTCCAAATTGCCAAGCATAATTTTGTCAAGCAAAAATTGTTCATAACATGGGATACTTTCCTGGGTTCCAAGACCTGATTTAAACAAGCAGGTCACAAAGGTTCCCAGTTTTTCTCTTTGTTATTTGGTTGACAGAGAGTTTAAAGAAAGTACAGTGATACCTCGTCTTATAAACCCCTTGTCATACGAACTTTTCGAGATACGAACCCAGGGTTTAAGATTTTTTTGCCTCTTCTTCCGAACTATTTTCACCTTATGAACCCACCGCCACTGGGATGCCCCGCCTCTGGACTTCCGTTGCCAGCCGAAGGCTCCCCTCGCTGGGAAACCCCACCCCTGGAGTTCCATTGCCAGCAGAAATGCCCGTTTTCGCACTGGTGGGATTCCCCTGCAGCATTGCAAAATCCAGAGGTGGGGTTTCCCATGGAGGGTAGCCTCAGGGGAATCCCACCAGCACGGAAACGGGCGCTTTGGTTGGCAAAAGGAGCTAAGCCTGGATCCTTATAAAAAGCGTTGTCTCAGATGTGAGGTCCTCAGCAAGCCAGCTTTATTAGATCTCATTGGATGACAGATTCAACTCATGCTAGAGATATTCAGTCCCAACAGTGACATTTAAACATTTGTGAACCTTTTTTAATATTTCTGCATTAACACGATCTAAAGGCTGATCTATTATCCATACAAGTCCTAAAACTAGATGAAGAGAAGCCAATTAAATGTGGGTCAAAATCATTATACTCATTCAATTATTCACTGAGGAAAAATGATGCAAAGCTATACATCTCTGTATTGGTAGTACATATCAAGCCTGCACTCTTGTCCATTACCAAACTTTTAACAAACATAGGCTTATTCTGTGCAGTTATAGCACGAGGCCCATAGCTCTAGCCACGGATGTCAAACTTGCCATGTCACATTGCTGTCATATGATGTAGCGTGGCTTTTTTTTTTCCTTCATGGAAGTGGGGTGGCTGTTGGATAACCATATGTCTGAAACAGTGTAGGGTTTCCTGCCTAAGCAGGGAGTTGAACTAGAAGACCTCCAATGTCCCTTCCAACTCATTATTATTATTATTATTATTATTATTATTATTATTAGTAGTAGTAGTAGTAGTAGTAGTAGTAGTAGTACTGGTAGTACAGTAGTACCTCTTCTTGCGAACTTAATTCGTTCCATGACCAGGTTCTCAAGTAGAAAAGTTTGTAAGAAGAAGCAATTTTTCCCATAGGAATCAGTGTAAAAGCAAATAATGCATGCGATTGGGGAAACTACAGGGAGGGTGGAGACCCTGTTTCCTCCCAGGAGAGTCCTAGAGAGGCCCCACAGAGGCCCCGCCTTTTCCAGTCCTGTTTCCTCCTAGGAGATTCCTAGAGAGGCTTCTCCCTGCCTTTTCCGGTTACAGTTTCGGAAGCTTGCGTTTGTAAGTGGAAAATGGTTCTTGAGTAGAGGCAAAAATATCTTGAACACCCGGTTCTTATCTAGAAAAGTTTGTAAGTAGAGGCGTTCTTAGGTAGAGGTACCACTGTATTGGGCATTGGACTGAGGTAATTGCATCGGAAGAGAAGATGAGTACCTCTTGCTCAAATCTTTTTCTCTGGAAGAGTTTGATCTATTCTTTTCACCACATGTTACATATTCTGTCACTGTATCGATGCATTCACTTTCAGATGCTCCTTGTCCTTTCCTCGCCTTCTCTTCCAGATCAGCAACCTTTGTTCGCCAACACAGAATTTACAGTCATCTCTCTTCCTCTTTGTCATTCTCTGCGGATATGAATCTGTACTCTTGTTCGAAGAACAGGGCCTATCTTTTATTTAAATCTCAGCTCTTCTCTTATGGGAATAGCCTGAATAAAAATCCTAAAAAAGAACATGGTGGGACAGTATTTCATTAATCTCCCAGCCATCCTACAGTATTGCACATGTTTTTTACTTGCTGCCACATAATTCTTCACAGGACCATTTCTCACTTTTTTCTGTGGCATGCCAAATACAGACTAGACATCCTTCAAAAAAAAAAAGAGAGAGTTAAGTCTTTGCTGCACAACATTGATTATTCAGCCTAATCTTGTATTGGTGAATAAATTATGGTTGATTCAGTTCTTTTTACATCTGCATTTCCCCAATTTTCAGATACCATTTTGGCAAGGGAGGGGAGGGAGATGAAAATGCATAGCGTTAAATGATGCATGAAATGATCTGTCACAGTGCATTATGTGGTATAGAAAAATATACAAAAGAAAAATAACAGGGAGAGAGACAATAACAATGCTACACCTGCAATTCACTGGGGGGGGGGAATGTATTCATACAATATGGCTTTATATAAATTTATCAACAGTAATATGAGAGGAAAGAATGGTGCCTCTCCCATTTTCTAACTTTTTCCTTACAATACTGCTAGCTAAGATGCTATTTTCAAAGGTAATTTGTTACAGACATGGTTCTGCCCTGCCTACGATTTCATGCTGGGGAAGTAGTGTGAATTAGTGCAATAAGCTTAATTAGAGTTTTCTCACAATGAAAGTAACTCAGGAACTTATTAGATTTTGGAATTGCACTTATCCAAAGATTTGGAATGAATAACTTCACAAAACTGAAACCCTTGCATTACAAAACCACAATACTAGCTTGGCAGGTGTTCTGTCTGGGGGCACCCAGACTTCAACACCAACTGAAAAAAACAGCCAGACACGCTGATAAAAACAAAGGTACTTTATAGTTGGGAAAACAAACACAGAGACAAAACTGTTCTTACAAACAGGGTTGTTAGGAGGCTTCACAGCAGAGTCATGATGGCCACACAATACAACAAACTTCTTGCTGGCACACACACCACTGTAGAGAATAAGACCCACGTCTTTCCCCCCAAGGTTTCAGCCTTCAGGGCCACAAGCCAGAGTCAGAAACGCCAAAGATCACAGCCAGGTCCCAGGACTCCCAAAGATA
Source organism: Erythrolamprus reginae (assembly GCF_031021105.1). NCBI lineage: Eukaryota > Metazoa > Chordata > Lepidosauria > Squamata > Dipsadidae > Erythrolamprus > Erythrolamprus reginae. The sequence continues at coordinate 88,773,589 of NC_091950.1, read as the reverse complement.
ATACTCCACAATACAGGAAGGGTGGGTCTGCCTTTTCAGCCTTTCTGGGGAGAACCACACCCAAACCCAGCTGTTGCCTATTTAGGGCTGGAAATACCTGGCTAATTGTTCCCTTCGTTGTGCTGCTCTTCTCTGCCTGAGATCGATGATGGCTTGTGCATTTTCATCCAAGGACTCCAGGCTGCTTGCTGGGGAGAGCTCCACCCTGGGGGACTCAGGCTGTTCTCCCTCTCCCTCGGCCTGATATTCCTCCTCCCCTTCTGCCTGGGCCTCCTCCTCCTCCTCCTGTTCCTCATCCTCCCCTTCTGAGCAGGGAGCCGGCAGAGGTTCAGCCGTTCCCTGAGGAGCCTCAGACGGAATCACAACAGCAGGTAGGACTGAAAGGATCAAAATCGGATTCAAAGAACCTGAGATCAGACAGATCTGTTATAGTAACAATGACTGGAAGTCAATTACACTCCCAGAAAGTCATGCCTGGCTCTTAGTCCATTCGAATGCACAGATGAATAAGGCGTTTCAGACCTGAACCTGAAATTGGATGGATGTAGAGACAGAGATGCTCTGCTTGAAGCAGATAATTGGCACTTGCTGGATTTGGCTCTAATTAATTTCCCTAGTTAGTATCTGTCAGAAAAGTACCTTAACAAAGAGCTGTGACCTTGAATCTCTGTCTTGAAGGTCATGTGACTTTTTGCCCATGAAGACATACCAGTAGATCCTATTATGACTCTAGTGCTTCTGGAAAATAAACATTGAATTGATCTAGGCTTATAAAACTTAAATAATCTAAAAATTCAACACACTTTAAATTTAAGCAAATGTTCCATAATACATTGTTTTAGTGTGAGACAAAGTAAAGGACAGAAATATGGACTGATTTACCTCATCATGTGGTTTCTTTATCTCAGAGTGTTATGTGAACTGAGCCAATGTGGCTTGCAGGTTTTGGTTTATAACTTAGCATCTTGTGTGATCCCAGTTCATTGTAGCTCGTGATTACACAGAGATTTGTCTAATGTGCAAATTGGAACCTTGTATGATTGGGCAACCAACAGCATAGTTTACATACTCTATTAAGAAGATGAAACTGTGGGCTAAAAGAGAAATGTATGCTTTATTTTAAAGCCATTGCTGAATGTCCTGGCAGACATCAACATTAGACCTCAACATGTCGAAAATAAGTCAGTAAGTATTGTATTGCCTCTGTACAAATTGATGGTGTTCTGCCGGGCTCTCTGGTAGAAGCCTCCCGAAAATTCACGGGTACAAATTTCAGACACACACACGTTTGAAAGTTCAAAACAATGTCCTTTATCACAAAATTCAAAAGAAACAAAGCACCCTTTTTGTATTGCAAAGAGCACTCTTCCCCAAAACAACCTTGTAGGCTGTACAAGTCCCTTAATCAGTCCTTAAGTACTTAGCTAGTAGCTGTGAAGAAACGTCACAGTCCTCCTTCTTTCCATAAAGTGAAACACACACACACTTTGCTCTGCTTTGGTGTCAAAGGTGTGAAAAATCCACAAACAAAGTTCGGACACAGCGGGGCATGATCCTGAAGAACTGCGATCAGATAATCTTCCACAATGGCCAAACTAGCACACTGCTATTTATAGCAGCAGCTCTAATTACTGGAGCCCCACCCAAACACAGGTGGCCTCTCTTATCTCCTGTAATATTTCCTCAATTGGTCTCTTTGATGCATAAATCTGTGCCTGCGTGTGTCTAACACTTTGTCATCCAAATCGACTGAAGATAATGGTGATTGGCTTCCTGGGCTGTGTGCCAAGCCCCCCTCTTCCAAGTCACCCCCACCTTCTTCTTCGTCCGAGGCAACTGCACTCCCTGCCTCTGCCGGCAACAAAACAGGCCTAGGACATGTTGACATTTCCCCTGCCTCCACTTCTACATTCCCTGGGGCAGGAGCTGGGGCAGAGCCAACCACAACAGATGGTGAGACCACACTTGGAGTACTGTGTACAGTTCTGGTCACTGCATCTCAAGAAGGATATAATGGAACTGGAAAAGGTGCAAAAAAGGACAACAAGTATAATCCAGGTTATGAAACCAGGTTGCAATGCTTTGGTCTCTCCAGCCTTGAAAGACAGCGTTTAAGGGGTGACTTGATCGAAGTGTATAAAATCATGCATGGGATAGAAAAAAAAATCTCTTTCACACAATACTAGGACAAGGTTCATAGGTAAGAAAGTGAGGACAAATAAAGGAAATATTTCTTCACCCAGAGGGTCGTTGGTTTATGGAATTCACTTCCACAAGAAGTCGTGACAGCTGTCAGCCTGGATAGCTTCAAGAAAGGATTAGACAGATTCATGGATTGTGTATTGGTGGTTATTGAAACGGATGTCCAAATGCCGCCTCTATGTTGGTTGAGGCAGGCAGGATTCCCTTGAGTACCATTTGTTGGGGGTCAAGGGAAAGGGAGGGTTTTGCCTTCTCTTTCTGCTCAAGATCCTCATGTACAATTGGTGGGCCACTGTGTGACACAAAATGCTGGACTCGATGGGCTTTGGCCTGATTCAGCATGGCTCTTCTTATGTTCTTATATTCTTATGTTCTTATTAGTTAGCTATTGTCTATTTCACTTTTGTGTATCTTACCTTTCTTACAGGTATCATTTTTGGTCCTAATAGTTTTTCTCCACCAGTGAAGGGCTACCAAAAATTTTACTACAACACTGTGGGCATGGCTTATGCAGGATGCCCTGAATTTTCTTTCAACGTGTTTCAGTGCAAATTGGGTGCTCTTGGGTGGAGCTCCATTTTCACTACGCCACTGCATACCCCCCCCCCCGGTCTGGGCAGTAACCCACCCCTGCTCTCCACCTTTCCATGTTCTTGGATCTTTTCCAAGATCCAATGCTTTGGTCCTTTCTTTTTGCACATGTTCTTTGGTCCACATTTCCCCCAGCACCTCTGGTTACTTTCAGATACCCTTGCTTCTTCCATCCTTGGTTCCATATACCTTCAGCCTGACTGGCTTATACTAGCTCAATCTAAGGCTAGCACCATCTTCCCTATGCTTTATTTTTCCTATGAAATAATGGCAACCCAGATGCCGAGTTCCAGAGATTTGTTCATTAGCACCCTCCTTCTATCCTTTAGTATATGAAATGAATAGATGAAAGATGGATGTCAAAAGTTAATTGCTTACCCTCATTGTTTCTTGAGGCAAAGCTAGAAGGGTTTAGACATTCTTGAACAGAGATTTGGAATCCTGCACAGGATGCTATACAGCTCTCTGATGCCTTGTCTGCTTCATTTAAAACTGAAATCTGCGAAGGCAGCAGTAGTATAATAGCAATCACTCAGCAACTTGACAGTTAAACAATAAGTGGATTTTATTCTCTGCCATGGTTCCAATACAGAGTGAAAGAAGGCTAGAGGGAAGCTTTGTTGTGAGGTAGTATTCGATAGTTATATCCTTTTTGTTTTGGAATAATTTTTATTGAATTTTTTTAAAAATGTAAGATAGACAGAACTAACAACATTTAACATATATAGGAGCTACCATTGCTCCTCTTATTATAGAAGTCTTCCTAATACAAAAATGAAAAACTAATTCTATTTTAGATCAATACAGAAAAGTAAACTTATCGATGAAATATCTGTTTGTATACAATACTAATATACAAAGAAAAATAAACCTAAAATTTCAAACTTTTTCTATAGATTATATAATTATGATTAAATAGTTAAACTCAGTTATTAGAAATAGTGTTATTCATTGAATTTCACTATGAGTTGTTTTCAAAAATATACATTTTACTGTTTCATACTTTATTTTGTTATCTTCAATAATCTTTTTCTCCACTGCACTGCTCAGAGAGTCCAACGTGGGTAGTACTTCAGTCTTATTGGTAGGAACTGAGTTAGAAATTAGCATAATTAACATGTCCCGCCCACCACTGCCCCCTCTTAGCCAGTTTTAAAAACTCAGTCATAGAGTAGAGACATATGAGTTTTGTTCTCCTTGTAAAATAAATTTTTTACACTAATGATTGTTTTTCCTTTTTTTCTCCTTTTCTACAGGAAGAAGACAGAGTTCCTGGGAATGAGAGCCTCTGCCCTCTGGGGTATAGTTCTCCAACTTATTAATCCCTGAGAGGCCTCTGCTCTCCGGAGTATTGCCTTGCCGACAGGGTTCGCTGGTATGGGGTCCCTGACGCCCACGATCATAACCCCCTTGTCCAATTACCCTCCTGGACATCCAGCGCAAACCGACACCTCCAGGATCGGCTCCGGCCGTCAGAGAGGAACCGCGACCCCCCAGCTTGCCGCGAGGAGCTTCATCAGCTGTGAGGCAGCTTTAGAAGCGGCTGTCAGCAGCGCGGCGGCAAGGAAAAGCCCCAGATTGCCGCAGGGATCATAAACAGCTGTAGAGCGGCTTTGGAAGCGGCGCAGCGGCAAAGGAAGCCCCGGATTGCCGCGGAGAGCCTAATCAGCTGTGAGGCGGTCTTTAGAAGCTGCGCACAAGCAACTAGCGCCAGGCAGCCCTAAACGGCCGATAGACCCCCAAAAGAAGGGGAAAAACAAATCAGCTGGGAAGCGGCAGAGGAAAGAAGCCGTTTTGCAAACCGCGGGACCGCAGGAGAGTTTTCTTACCACCTAGAACCGGCACTGGGCAGGTTATTGGACTGGGGTGCCCTTTCCCGCCATAATTCGGTCCCCGGGCTACGTCACGGCCGCCATCTTGTTACAGTGAGAAGGCAAATTCAGCCTCTCCCGGGCGGCCATTTTTGTAGGCATGACCAGGAGCTAAGGGCCTAGACCACGCCCACCTGAACCAATCAGGGCACTAGGCAGCTATGACGCTATAATTGGGCGACACTAAGCTGAATCATTCACAGAGAGGGTTTGCATTGAAAGACTGCCCAACTGCAATTATTGTGAGTAATTACTGACTCAGAGATGTCGCAGTTACCCCAGAGCAATACCGGTGAACCGGCTGCCCCCTCAATTAGTAAGGGGAAGGAAAAATCCCACAGTAGCAAATCTAAGGGGAAATCATCACAATCAGCAACAGCCCTCAAGGAGGCTGAGAAAAAGATCAAGGCCCTAGAGGCCCAGCTGGAAATGAGTAAGTCCAAGCAAGGACCTAGCCCCTCCAGTATATTTCCCACTCAGCACCTGAGCCCCTCGGTCACTGAAGCACCATTAGAGGGCATGCTACTCTCTGGGACAGGGGGATTATCACCAGATCGCCCCTTGAGCGCCCCCCCATCACAAGGGGGTCAGGGGACAGAGTGGTCTAGACAGGCTATTCAACCAAGGCCACAAACCACTCAGGCTGCAACATTTACTCCAACTGCAGCGGGCCTTAGAGGACCCACAGACAATTGGCAAACAATGTCTCCATCCTTGCAAGACATGATTGCCTCGGCATATTCGCAAGGCATTGCAGTGGGTGCCCAGCAGAGGCCTTCACCACTTCCTAGGCCTAACAGACAGAGCCCTTGGACTGTGCCAGAGGTAGCCACATCTGTTCAGGACTCCTTCCAGGAAGATCAGGACCTGGGGAAGATGAACTCTCCGGAGATGAGGCCGTCTTGCCTGAGCAACCTCCACTGGCAGGCCTTTTCAAGCAGTCTCTTTTCAGAGTTTTGTTGAGTAAGGCTAAGGCCACCTTGACTCCTGACAACTCAGCAAAGCCAGCAGCCCAGGAGGTGGGCATCATGCCAGCAGCTAGGCTCATCAACGAGCCCCAGAGGGAGTCTGAGCACCTCCCTGCCATTCCTATATTTGCAGAAAACATCAAAAAGCCCTGGCAACAACCAACTGCAGCCCTAGGACCATCAGCCTGGGACAGAAAATTCTATACTTTCGACCCTGAGGTGGAGGATTTGCTCCAGTATCCTACGGTGGATACCCCGGTGACGTCCTTGATGTCCAATGCTCTCGTGCCATCAGACATGGCAGATGGGCTGAAACCGGATGATAGGAAGGCGGAGAATATGACCAGAAGAATGCATTTGTTGACAGCCTGGTCTCTCAGAGCGGCATCGGCCGCATCTTTCTTTAACAGGGCCTCCATCCTATGGTTAAAAGACATGCTAACCAGACTAGGCCCGGAGGATGCCAGGCTCCGCCAAGATGTGAATAAATTGATTGCCACTACAGAATTCTCCGCGGATGCCATCTTAGCGGCAGCAAGGTTCTCCTCCCGCGCCTTGGCATCAAACCTATCAGCCCGACGCCTGCTTTGGCTCCGTTCGTGGCAGGCAGACGCCAAGTCGAAATGGCGTCTCGCTGCGGCCCCGTATCAGGGCTCCAAACTCTTCGGGGAATCCCTGGACTCGGATCTTGTTGAGGACCGGGATAAGAAGAAGGTCTTACCACGTTCTGCGAGGCATCAGGACAGGCGGGGAGCCCCTTATTACCGAAGGCAGTCCTTTCGTTCAGACACCACCTCGGCTTCATCCCCGGCCTCAAAACCCTATGGACAAGGGACTTATAATCCCACCTATCGTACTGAGCGAGGAGGCTATGGGAGCAGGGGCCAACAGTTCCAGCAATCCCGTAGGCCATTTCGAGGAGGTAACCGGGGAGGCTACCGCAAACAGAGATGACTCCTCCCAGGACACTCCCATAGGTGGGCGCCTGCAGTGCTTCACCAACTTTTGGGAGTCCATCTCCACAGACGTTTGGGTTTTGGACTCCATAGCTCAAGGTCTGCAACTAAGATTTCTCCACCACCCTCCCAACAGATTTATAGAAACCTCATTGCGACAACCACAAAAGAGATCCATCATCCTGCAGGAGGTCCAACACCTCCTAGACATAGGAGCAATAGAACCTGTACCAGTGCATCAGCAGATGCTAGGGTTCTATTCCATCGTGTTTGTGGTCCCCAAGTCTTCCGGCGGCTGCTGTCTCATTTTGAACCTGAAGCAACTCAACCTTTACATCAGGTACCAACGCTTCAAGATGCATTCCCTACACACTATACCGGCATCTATCCGACACTGGGACTGGATGACCTCCATCGACCTCAAGGAGGCATACCTCCATGTCCCGGTCCATCCACAACATCGACAGTTTCTCCGCTTCTCTCTTCTCAACCAGCACTTCCAGTACAGGGCCATGCCCTTCGGTTTGTCCTCTGCCCCGAGGACATTCACCAAGATTTTGGACACTTTAACAGCGAGTCTCAGGGCTCGATCTATCCGTCTTCTAGCATACCTAGACGACATTATCATTCTCTCCAGAAGCCCTCAGCAAGCCAGGCAAGACCTGGCCAGGACAATAGATGCGCTAGAGAGGGCAGGTTTCACCATCAACCGAGCCAAGAGTCATCTAGAGCCAACTATGCGTTTGCTCCACCTAGGCGCCATAATAGATTCCTCAACAGGCCTCGTCTTCCTCTCATCAGAGAGGAAGCAGAAGATACGGACACTAGTTCGTTCCGTCTCACATCACAGCAGGACCTCCCTAGCACAGCTGTCACAATTACTAGGGATGTTCATCTCCTGCATCAACATCGTTCCTTGGGCTCGGCTTAATCATCACAAGTACAATATGTTAATTATTTACTTACTTAAATAACATATGGGCCACCCTTAACAGGCTGTCAAACAAAAAAGGAATCTGATGATACATTTCTAATAGAAAGACCTTTATACCAGAAATAAAAAAGTGGACCAATGATGCAGTTAAAAAAGAACACATTTGGCTATCTTTGCAAAGGCAAATAACAACTTCTGTCCAATGGATGTTATAATGTTCACACGGCTGGACGCACAAGAGGCTACTTAGGAAGCCAAATGACTCCATTTGTTGCGGGTGAATGAGACAGACCGAAATCTGGCCCATCTGGAAACTTAATAGGGTCCAGACAGTCAGGCCCTTAATTCTGCAACTCACCAGCACATCTATCATTCTGGATTACAAGGTGAGAGACTTCTGTTCTCATGGCAGTGGTTCAAATGCATATATTCAGAACGTAAGGGTGGTATGCAATAAAATATATTAAAATATAAAAAGAGTAAATAAGCGATAAAAATTTAAAAAGATACAAGGATGATTAAAACACTGTTAGAATTGTATCCAGGTGAGATGGGCAAGATATAAGTTGAATTAATGAATGGACAAATATTTATTTATTTGTTTATTATTTATTAATTCGATGTTTTATGCCGCCCTTCTCCTTAGACTAAGGGCGGCTTACAACATGTTAGCAATAGCACTTTTTAACAGCTAGCATATTGCCCCCACAATCCGGGTCCTCATTTTACCCACCTCGGAAGGGTGGAAGGCTGAGTCAACTTTGAGCCGGTGATGAGATTTGAACTGCTGACCTGCAGATCTAGCAATCAGCTTTAGTGGCCTGCAGTACCACACTCTACCCACTGCACCACCTCAGCTCATCATTAATCCCATGATGGTGAACCTATAGCACACCTGCCAGAGGTGACACGCAGAGCCGTCTCTGTGGGTATACACACCATCATCAGCTGCTGTTCTGGTTTCCAGTACGGTGGCCAGCTAGTCCTCAGGGACACCGGAGTGCTGGAAAACGGCACAAAAATAGCCTGAAAAACGCTGCCGAAACAGGCACGTATGCACTGGCCTGCTGGTCTTTGGGTTTCTGGTGCTTACGGCACGTGCATATGCGCACGATTGCAGGCACATTCTGGTTTGGGCACTCGGTGCCATAAAGCAGTGCTTCCCAACCTTGGCAACTTGAAGATATTTGGACTTCAACTCCCAGAATTCCTCAGCCAGCAAGTTGAACTCCAGATATCTTCAAGTTGCCAAGGTTGGGAAGCACTGCCATAAAGGTTCACCATCACTGTCTTAATCCTTTTTTCTCTACATTTCTCTCATCCACAATTTTTACAGGTATATTTTTGAATCTCCATTTGGGTGCCTAACTCTGTAATACTTTATTGATTGCCTTTATCATTGTTTATCTGTATTTCAGTGAGACAATGTTTTTAGGAATTTGTTAAATATGAATCAATAGAGCTACTGATCAAAAATACTACCCAGAAGCTACAACTCTTTCAAAATGTGGTTTTGTGTGCATTTATAGGCACCCCTTGGTTTATCCATATACTTCTCTATTGTATGAGCTGTATTGGATCCTTGTTATCTTTCTTATTGCAATTCAAAGTGCTGGTTATTACTATTAAAACCATATATAGCACAAGACCAGATTATCTGCCAGACTGCCTCTCTCTAAGGATCTCTCTCTCTCTCTTTCTATCTTTCTATCTATCTATATCTATCTGTCTGTCTGTCTGTCTTTCTATCTTTCTTTCTATCTATCTATCTATCTTTCTATCTCTCTCTCTCTCTCTCTCTCTATCTATCTATCTATCTATCTCTTTATCTATCTATCTATCTATCTATCTATCTATCTATCTCTTTCTCTATCTATCTATCTATCCATCTATCCATCCATCCATCCATCCATCCATCCATCTAGGGTGGAAGTGTCCCTAGTCCCTTCCTTTAAACATTGCCATCTGGTGAGAGCTAGAGAATGTGCCTCCTCTATGACAGGTCCAACTCTATGGAAGATCCTTCAGCTGGTCTCTACTCACCTTGCCTTCCAAAAACCATTTAAGACCTTGTTCTACCCAAGGGATAGGCTGAGATGGATAAGAGGATTTAACAAGGGTATTGGAAGTATAACTTGGTACCAACCTTTTAAAATGTATGGTTTTAATAGATACTATGCTCTTTTTAATTTGATGTAAATTTTATCTGTTTTGAATTGGGAGCCACTCAGATATCTGGCTATATAAGACAGTGGCTATATAAGATGGGTGGCTATATACGTGTTTGAAATAAATGAATGAATAAAATTACTTAAGGGAATGGCCAGTGTGGTGCCCATCAGATTTCCTTTCACTCTTGTTTTTATATGTTATAAAGCAAAGCAGTGTTTGCCTCTAGCAATATTTTAATTTTCAAGAATGCCTCCGGTTCTCATATAGACCTAGAGGCATTCTGAGAAAATTGAATGGGATGAGTATCTGTGTTCCATTATTTACTTGAAAAAAATGTCATTTGAATTCTGAGAAAATTGAATGGGATGAGTATCTGTGATGCATTATTTACTTGAAAAAATGTCATTTGGATCCTGATAAATGGATATTTTGTAACTGGGCATACTTACTAATGCACGCATTAGGGCAGGCTACAATTTCCGATGCCTGTCAAACTGTGACAGCATCTACAACACACAGTTAAAATTCCAAATATTCTCTATGATTCAACCCTTTTCTTATGAATTACTGAGACAGCATGCTAGCCAGTGAAATAACAGGAAGAATCTGCAGTATCATTTTAAAAAATCATATTTGGCATGAGGTTCTGGGAGCTAGAATATACTTTAAAACAAAATATTATCTTCCATTGACAGGTTGCAAAAGTACAACCGGTGATAGTGCAATTACTGCTTAAACGTAAACAAAATAAACACAGCGACAACATACCAGTAATTTTATAATTTTGTAAATTTGCCTTTATTAAACAAATTAATACCTCTAGCAGAACAGATAGTCATTTCTCTTTTCCAAACAAACAGAATGAAACTTAATAGGTCTTATTCCTTTATTTTAACTGTGACATTCCTGTGTTGAAGACCAGTTAGAGGAGTAAATAAATGTGAAAGGATTTCTTTCATTGGCTCAGTTCTTTTTCTCTTTGGTTGAGATGTTCCTGCCAAATAAGATTCATCTACTTAAATTATGCACTCTAAATCTTCAGCACCGTGTTCAGGAATACATCAATCTGCAACAAGTTGAGCTGTCAGCTTATCCTTGAAGCTCTATTTGACTGCTTCCAGACCAAGGAGTTGTTGAGCAGTCAGGAATGCCTGCTCCCAAGTGCTGCTGTGGGTCCTCAGACTCAGCTGTTTAGGTTTGCTTTGCATTTGCATATGAGATCAGCATTAAAATTTAATGTTGTTAGTTGCATAAGAGAAATGCAAATTCTCTTGAAAAAGAAACTCCCACATTCCTTTGAACTTGAGGTCAGTTTTCTTCTTTCACTAAAAGTTATGCTTAGTTGAAGGACTGTATGACTGTAACTTGTTGCTGGTATCCTAAGATTTTTATTAATATTGATTGTTTCTTTACTGCTTATTTGACCCTTATGACAATCATTAAGTGTTGTACCACATGATTATTGACAAATGTATCTTTTTCTTTTATGTACACTGAGAGCATATGCACCAAGATAAATTCCTTGTGTGTCCAATCACACTTAGCCAATAAAATTCTATTCTATTCTATTCTATTCTATTCTAGATGAAACATACATCTCTGTCTTCTTTAGATTAAGTGTTAGAAACTCAAGGTTGTGTGCAGGAGATTAGGAGTATGGGATTTTTTAAAATGAGGTCTACAGTAATCAAGAAGGAGCAGATAGCAAAAGCCTTTTGTAGTTCTTTACCTGAAAGTATTTTTATTTCATCATGTCAAATAGTGGAATGTTCAAATTCACATTTGTTTATTCCTCTGGTTTCCCTTCCTTCAGAACTTACGGTACATAGACAAGCAGCCAGACAGAATGAACTTGGGTAGCATTAGCCACATTCATCCTGAACATGTTTGACCTTGGGGAAGGGTTGGGTGGGCATGGACAAGGTGGGCATGGGCAGCTCAACATCACTTGAGTCAGGGGCACTTGTTGTGGGCCAAGTGCTCTGCCAGCGAAAACAGGCTCCCAAGCTCCAGTTTTGGGTGTGACGGCTTCTTGCAACTCTTTGCCAGTGAAAATGGAGCTCAGGAAGCCCTCATGAGCTTTGTTTTTGCAACCCTCTGCCTGTGGCTCTCCCAAGCTCTATTTTCACTGGCAGAGGGTTGCAGGAGGCCGTTGCAGCCAAAAAAAGGGAGCTTGGGAGCATGTTTTCACTGACTCAAGCACCATGGGCCAGTTCTTCGCTGTTTCCAGAGTGATCCTGTAGACCAGCTCTAAGTACCCTGAAGACTGGATCCAGCCTACAGGCCTTGAGTTTGACACTTGTGGTCTAAAGGGACTGGATGGCACAGGTTCTTAAAATTCCGTGCATGTTAAAACACATCACAAGAATCCATAATCTGGTCCACGGCATCAGCCACCCAACCAGCAACCACTAAGAGGCTGTGTTCCCTGCCTCCAAGAAATAAATTTGTGGAAATAGAAAACCAATTGGTCACTGTCTAACAGCTAGAGAAGTTTCTGTATTTTATTCTTTTCCCCCCCAATATATTTTATTAATTTTCTTAAAATAGACAAAACTGACAAACATACATTTAACATAGAAATGGGGTTGTATCTTCCCCGCTTATTCTAGAAGTAAAATTTCAATACAGAAAAAAGAATATATTCAAAAAGTACTTAAAATCCACTTATCACTTTAAATGAAAAGAAGAAATTTGTTTTACCTTATATAGTAAATCTTCATACATAAACTAATTCTAACATAACTCTTAAGTCATATCCCTACTAATACAATTCTCTTATTTATTTATTTTTTACTTTTAATATTTCTTCTTTATTCATATATATACTTTGTTTCATATCTCATAAAATTCTGTTTCTTCTTGATCTTTTAACCATTTCTGTATTTTATTCAAATACACTGCTCAAAAAAATAAAGGGAACACTTAAACAATACAATATAACTCCAAGTAAATCAAACTTCTGTGGAATCAAACTGTCCACCTAGGAAGCAACACTGATTGACAATGAACTTCACATGCTATTGTGCATTTGTACAGAATCAAGTATTCAATGAGAATATTTCATTCATTCAGATCTAGGATGTGTTATTTGAGTGTTCCCTTTATTTTTTTTTTTGAGCAGTATATTTCCCTCTTCCTCCCTTCATTCCTTCATACTGGGTTATTGGTTGTGAGACTGGTAGTAGATTTTCTCTTCTGCTGATAATAATAATATCCAATAATTATATTCTACATGATTACGTGTTATCATACATATCTATGATTATGTGTAAAAAGACACAATCACGGTTATGCTACAGTTACTGAAAGTAATAATGCTTGCACATGCTGTACTTTGGAGCTGTGAAACAATGAGTCATCATCTCCCACATATCTCGAGAGAAAACACTTGGAGCAGAGCTCAATTATATGCTTACTAGGAGGCAGTGGTAAAATGTGATTACTGCGAGCTGAAATCATTACACAAAGACTGAGAAGTAATTGTGGAAACTCCCAGCAAAGTGCCAAATTAGGTTTTGTAGATAGAATATTTAGTGCTTTAGTGTCTTTGGATACCTTGTACTCCATATGTCTTACTTTATGACTAAATGGAATTTCTATACCAACAACTATTTTTCTCTAGGTAGATGTCAGCTCCCAATTCAAGCAGATGAAGCCATTCAAACCAATCAGAATGACTAGATGATTTCAAAACCATCAATTGGACCAACTGTCTCTAATCATCTCTGCCCATCCTATCTGATCTAGTAGAAAGGGCAATGCTCTGTGTATTGCATTTTCCTGATTTACCAATCTAGTACTAATCTGTGCTTTAGTTAGTTGAACCTTAATCACCACTCAGCAGGACTATTGTAACATGCTATGTGTAGGTCTGTCTTTGGATACTGAGAAGCTACCACTTTCACAAAATACAGTGACAGTGGTTAAAATGTTGGTAGGTCAATGTCACTAATGCAGAATAGAAAAGAACAGAACAGAATAGAATAGAATAGAATAGAATTTTATTGACCAGGTGTGATTGGACACACAAGGAATTCATCTTGGTGCATATGCTCTCAATGTACATAACAGAAAGGAACCAACTCCCCCCAAAGATTAGAATTGCCCCCACCCTCCTTGCCTTTCGCAAGCTGCTTAAAACCCACCTCTGCCGTCAGGCATGGGGGAATTGAGACCCTCTTCCCCCTAGGCCTTTACAATTCTATGCATGGTATGTATGTATGTATGCTTGGTTTTTTATATTAATGGGTTTTTTAATTGTTTCTAACATCAGACTACTATTGTACACTGCTTTATTGTTGCTGTTAGCCGCCCTGAGTCTCCGGAGAGGGGCGGCATACAAATCCAATAAATAAGTGAGTGAGTGAGTGAGTGAGTGAGTGAGTGAGTGAGTGAGTGAGTAAGTAAGTAAGTAAGTAAGTAAGTAGGAAATAAGGAAGGAAGGAAGGAAGGAAGGAAGGAAGGAAGGTAGGAAGGAAGGTAGGAAGGAAGGAAGGTACAACACTTAATGATAGTCCGGGTATATACAGTATAAGCAATCAAATCATATTAGGAACCAGTCAATATAAATTATAAAGACACAAGCAACAAAGTTACAGCCATACAGCCCATTTGTGGGAGGAGATGGGTGGGGGGAATGATGAGAAGATTAATTGCAATGCAGATTTAGTAAATAGTTTGACAGCATTGAGGGAATTATTTGCTTAGCAGAGTGATGGTGTTTGGGAAAAAACGTTCTTGTGTCTATTTGTTCTGGTGTGCAATGCTCTATATAGTGCTGTTTTGAGGGTAGGAGTTGAAGCAATTTCTGTCCAGGATGCGATGGTCTGTACATATTTTCACTGTCCTCTTTTTGACTCATGCAGTTTAAAGGTACTCAATGGAAGGCGGATTGGTAGCAATTGTTTTTTCTGCAGTTCTAATTATCCTCTGAAGTCTAACATCTAACAATAATAGGATACAGTGGTACCTTGGTACTCAACTGCTTTGAAACTCATCAAATTGGTATTCAGTGCATTTTGACATTTTTTTTTTTGTCCCAGTACGCATCATTTGATATTCAATGCACAAGCTAGAACTTAGTGTCACTGCTTTGTGACTCACTATTTTATTTGTTATGGGTAAAATGTACTTATTGTTTTTGGTACTCATCACATCTCCTGGAGCCGATTAACAATGAGTACCAATGTACCACTCTATTTCTAGGCCTGAATCAAACTGCTGTCCATTACCTATAAAAACATACATAGTGTAACGTAGTTTAATCAAGACATGTCAGAATACAGTTTGTCTGTTTGGTCCTTGTAAAAAAAAAGGCAGCCTTTTAAAGCACATGGGATGTAGACAAGGTGAGTAGATGTTTCACTTTTATGGAGATTAAAACAGTCCCTCTCTTTCATGACCTTGTTTGTATTATCTGGGAAATTTCTTTATTTGGATTTTACTATAATTTTTGGTCTTTGTTTTTTCTGTCCTTCAGGATTAAGGCAAACTAGACATGCTATAAGATGGTAGATAAGTAAGATAAGATGGTGGACCCAGAGGGAAACTGATAACAAATGAAACCGAGTGGATTTCATGCTATTTCAATTTTTAATTATGTAACTACTGAGGTTTTACCTTGCCCTTGATTTGCAAAACTAACATACTATTTGTGTTTTATTTGCTAGATAGAAGATATCATTACAAGAATGCAGGATGACAAAACAGGTGGAGTGCCCATTCGCACCGTCAAGAGCTTTCTCTCTAAAATCCCCAGTGTTGTCACAGGTATGAACCTAATTGAAAGTTAACATGTTGTTTATCTGCACCCCTTATTAACATTGCATCATGTGCTCACACTGTGGAGAAATTCAAAACCTTCACCAATGGCTCTTTCCAAGATGTTCCTAATCATTCTCTCCCCTCTATGTTCCCGTGTAATTCTAGCTTTAATGCTGATGCCCCACGGCCAGAAGTAAATGGTTCTACTCATCAGAATCAGCAGGGGGTTTAGGAAGCACAGGAGCCTAGTTTGACTCATTTTAAAAGAAGTATTTTATGCATCACTACCTAAAAAACTGTGACCCTATAGAAAGGTCAGTGAATATGACTAAAATACCCAACTTCGCTAATAAGCACATATTCTTTCAATTGCTGGGCTCTGAGCAAAGCTTCAAGGAAACTGGCACAGGTGATTTCAAGAGGTAGAAAACAGCTTCCAGGTAACTTTGAAGTGATGGGCAAAATGTTTCAAATCAAAAATATTTTCAGCAGAAAACAGCTTTTTCCCACCTTCCCAGAAGTGTTCCAAAAAAGATGTTGTTTTTGATCTCAGAAAGCTTCTGAAATAGCCAGAACAGCATTGAAGACAGCTATTTCCTACTCAGAATAGTAGGTTTCAAAGCCAAAAACTTTGTACCCCATTGACAAGGAGGGTTGGGAACCAAGGAGGCTGAGACGGTTTCCAAGGAGAATAGGTTTTGCTTCAGCAGTTGTGGGTCTCCAGGCTGCTTCTTTGGACTTCATTTTTGTCCAACGAATGGTGTACATTCTAATGTGCATTGGTGTGCATTCTAGCAGAATGTTATGTACAACAATTTCCTACATATGTATGACCATTAGCACAGTTTCCCCTAGCTTCACCAAGAATGACAGTCACTTGTTTTGCCCCCCCCCCAAAGCAGTGAAGATTTATTCTGTCAACGTAGTTTTAGAAGTGAAATGGAGAAAAAAATGTTGAAGGTGTTGTACATACTCCTGGTCAGTTGGAGGATGATGAAGATATTGAGGACTCTGATTCAGATAGTGTTTATGAATTAGTGGGGGGCCCAGGGTTACAGGTAGTAGAACAGGTGGGAGGCCAGCCACGGGATGGGGCTATGAGTTCAGGATCTAGCGAGGGAGAATCAGACGCTCGCTGGGTTAACCCTAAATTCAGAAGGGCCCAAAAACGTAGAGAACAGAGGTTTGGAAAAAGATATTAAGGAGAGGAATGGGTTAAATACTGTAGTGATGTATTTGGCACGTCACAGGGTCAGTGGGGAAGAAGGGTGGAGTTTCAACATTGCTGATGAGAAAAATGGATGTATTTCTTGCCGCTCTCAAGTAAGCAAAAGTATTTTGTGTTGATTAACAGTCAGGGCTGCTGTTTTTAGAGATCATGCATTTAGGAAAATAAATCTTGGTAAGTGGAGAAGGAGAAGGAATGTGAGAAATGCGGTCAAGGGAGATAACGGACCAACAGATAAGTGCATGTATGAAATGTGTTTGAATTCCATAAGAGCAGAGAAATAAATGGAATTTCTTTATTCGTGATATAATGCATTTAATAAGAGTTATTTGTAATTGCTAAATTTCTACCAGAAGCCAAAACAGAAGGCAGTGTGGAGAAATGGTGAGTGAGGAAACAGTTAAGAATTTTCCCCCATTGGGTTCACTGCCTACCTTGACCTCCCATTTCGATTTTACATAGTAAAATCCATTAAAGATTGGAAGACATGAAGATAGTAGAAGTGGAAACTGTAGCTTTGTCCCAAATAGCTAAGAATGACTATCAGGTTTCAGAAAGTCAAAGGGTTGCCCCATCCTGTCCTGTGCTCTGCTTGAGCACCTTTCTTGGAAATTGTTTTGTCTGATTTCACTGGGTGGCTTCCAGACCCATCTTTTCCATCAGGCCAGAGCTGATAAGAGAGAGAGAAATCTCCAGAAGTTGCCAAAATTGCAGAACAATGTTGCTGTCGTATCACAGAAGGCAATCTCTGTCAGATCCATTTCCTTGAAAGAGGAAGCTCAGGGCAAGAACACAGGTTCCAGTATAAAAAGGAAAGGAAGGCAAGACACAGTCACCCATGAATCAAGACAGAGTACAGAAGGTAGGAGAAGTTTTTGTATTTTACAAAATATCATATTCCATGCAGAACACTTTATCTTGTTTTTGTTAGTTGCGAAGCCATGTCTGACCCATCAAGACCCCATGGACAACGTTCCTCCCGGTCTTCCTGTTGTTGTGGCCCATCAGCAGCCCGTGCAGCTGGTAGTGGATCCCACCAGAGAAAAGGCTGATGTGGTGATGTGCCAGCAGCCTGTGCAGCTGGCATCAAGTCAGACATTGAGGAGGTTGGAGAGGACTCGGTGTTAGAGGCAGAGATTCAGCCAGGGTCTTTAGAACTTCCAGAATCTCCCATCAGTGATGAGGAAGAAGGAGGAGCCTATTCTTAATGCATGGGCATACAGAGCTGCTAAAAGGCAGGAGTGGTTCCTCGGGAGGAGGTCTCCTCAAGAGTAGGCTTGGAGCTAATTGGCCATTCCCTTATCCTATTTAAGGGATGATGATGCAGGCAGCCATTTGCAGGCAACAACATTCCTTCATATGCCTTCATGGTTTAAATTCAGAAATGTCTGCTTGGTTCTTGTTCTTTCTCTTGGCATTCTTCTTGCAAATTGCTTCCGGGCATTTTGCCAACTATTGTAAGCTTTCTGATATCTCCAAGACTGTTTGCTCAGACTTGATTTATTATTTCATGGACTCATGCTGGCTGTTAATGACATTGAATTATCAGCCACTGTTCAGCAAAGACTGTTTTACACTGTATTTGTGTTTGCAGACTACTAAGAAAACTCATTAGTAGTCTTTAATTTAGTAAATTGAAGGCTTGGACAGGATTTGTGCATTGTGTTCTTTGTGGTTTATAACCTGTCCTCTACCATCGTCTGGAGTCCATTTAAGCTCATGACTACAGCTTCAGTTACTTCATCCAGCCACCTCATTCTCTTTCATTCCCTTCCTCTTTTGCCCTCAATCTTTCTCAGCATTAGGCTCTTCTCCAGTAAGTCCTTCCTTCTGATTTGGTGGCCAAAGTATTTGAGTTTCATCTTCAGGATCTGGACTTCCAAAAAGAAGTCAGGGTTGATTTCCTCTAGGACTGACTGGGTTGATCACCTTACAGTCTAAGACTCTAAAGGACTTGCAGGAGTCTTCTCCAGCACCCTAGTTAAAAGACCTCAATTCTTTGGTGCTAAGCCTTTCTTATGGTACAACTTTCACAGCCATACATTGCAACTGGGAAAACCATAGCCTTGACTATATGCACTTTTGTTGTCAGGCTCTTTTATCTACAGATACAGAAAAAGAATATCCAGTCTAAAAGCTAGGAGAAGATCAAACTAAATTGAGTCGAACTCAGTTGGGTGCCTACTTCTGTCTTTGCTGACAGCAATTTTTTTGTGCAGGAATAGGCTTTAATGGCTGTCAGAGGGTGGGAATGGATAAGAAGCAAACCAGCTGGCATTTGTATTGTTTATTGCTATACAAGCTTACTGATAGTACAGAGTATATTTACAACAGTTTTAGTGTTTTAGTGTGTGTGTGTGTGTATATGTGAGCTGGGCAGCATAAAAGAGAGTCCCTAGAGTCCGTAGGGAATTAGGCGGCATAAAAATCAATCAATAGAAGGAAGGAAGGAAGGAAGGAAGGAAGGAAGGAAGGAAGGAAGGAAGGAAGGAAGGAGCATAATGTATGCATGTATGCAAACAAAAATGTCCTTCTCATTCCTATGGGTGGTATATGTCCTCCTCAGTCTTTGGGAGTTTGAGGTTCTGCACAGTATCATAGCTGTTCCTAGTACTGCACTCTTCTGGAGAGAGAACTTTGATTTTGTCCTGGGATCTGTTGGAACCATTTCCCCAGCGTAAGAATCACAAGGGCTCCTATCACCACTGAAACTACTTTGGCCTTTGTTTTCCACATCTTTTCTAGTTCCTTATTCAGACTCTGGTACTTCTCCAGTTTCTCATACTCTTTTTTTCTGATGTTGCTGTCACCTGGCACCACTACATCAATCATCACCATTGTCTTCTACTACTATAAAGTCTGGTTGATTGGACAGTACCTGCCTGCCTAGCCCATGTGCAGATATACATAATGCCAGCTAGGTGGTTGTGCCAGTCAGTGTATACTGTCTCTGTCTCTTTGTTACATCTTACTACTATGGGTTGGGATGTGTCTAAGGCTTCTCTGCACAATCTGCACCTCTGGTCCTGTGTCATGTGGTAGATAATGATGATGATGGTTGTTGTTGTTGTTGTTGTTGTTGTTGTTGTACGTACTCCTGATCAGATGGAGGATGATGAAGATATTGAGGCCTCGGATTCAGATAGTGTTTATGAATTAGTAGGGGCCCCGGGTTTACAGGTAGTAGAACAGGTGGGAGGCCAGCCACAGGATCGGGCTATGAGTTCAAGATCTAGTGAGGGAGAATCAGATGCTTGCTGGGTTAACCCTAAATTCAGAAGGGCTCAAAAACGTAGAGAACAGAGGTCTGGAAGAAGATATTAAGGGAAGGAATGGGTTAAGTACTGCAGTGATGTATTTGGCACGTCAGGGGGTCAGTGGAGAAGAAGGGTGGAGTTTCAACGTTGCCGAAGGGAAAATGGATGTGTTTTTGCCATGTTAAATAAGCAAAGGTAGTTCTGTGTTGTTAACTGTCAGTTCTGCTGTTTTTCAAATTTATGCTGTTAGGAAAATAAATCTTGTTAAGTGGAGCAGGAGGAGGAATGTGAGGAATGCAACTAAGAGAGATAACGGATCGAGTGCATGTATGGAATGTGTTTGAATTACAGGAGAGCAGAGAAATAAATGGAGTTTCTTTATTCATGAAATGATGCATTTAATAAGAGTTGTTTGTAATTGCTAAAGTTCTACCGGAAACCAGAATGATGATGATGATGATGATGATGATGATGATGATGATGACGATTATTATTATTATTATTATTATTATTATTATTATTATTATTATTTAATTAGATTTATATGCCGCCCTTCTCTGAAGACTCAGGGCTTATACAAAAAACAACACAACAAATCTAATTAATTAAAAATTACTACTAAAATCCCATATATATTAAAATCAATTACATCTCATAAACAGGGGAAGGGGGCTGGATCTAATTGGCCCATGCCTGGTGACATAAATGAATCTTGAGACTCTTGCAAAAGGCGAGGAGGGTGGGGGCAGTGTGAATCTCTGGAGGGAGCTGATTCCAGAGGGCCGGGGCCACCACAGAGAAGGCTCTTACCCTGAACCCCGCCAGACGACATTGTCTAGCCCAGCGTTTCCCAACCGGTGTGCCGTGGCACACTAGTGTGCCGCGAGACACAGTCAGGTGTGCCGCAGGAAGCTCCAGGTGGGCGGGGCACTGCCAGTGCCGGACCGCCAGTGCCTCTGACCTGGAGCTCCCACTCGCAGCTGTCCCCCGGCTACTGCCCGATGCAGCTGTTTCTGGTGCTCTCCTGCTGGGTCCCAAAGAAGGAAGGCGTGAAAAAGGAGGCAGGGGCGGGGAGGTCCGGCAGTAGGAGTAAAGGGAGCCGCGGCTGCCCCTGCCTCCCCACGGTGCCTCTGGCCAAACGCGCCCCTGGCTTCTCTGCCCTGCCCCATTGCCCGCCCGATCCGCCCACTCTCCTCCTCCTCCTCCTCCGCCGCCGCCTCCTGTCTTGGGGCGCGATCCGCCCCCTCTCCTCCGCTGCCGGAGAGAGAATGGAGGGCGCCGTTGTCTTCGCCTCCGCCCGCCGGCTCCCCTTGCCCTCCCAGACATCCCCAGCGCCCGGCCACGCACCGCCTCCCGTTAGCCCGGCCGACCTTTCCCTGCTGCCATTTTCTCTTCATGGCGCAAAGCCACACAGTCCCGGACTCCCGGATCGCTCGCTTCTCCGGTCAGCAAAGCCATCTGCCCCGGAAAGCGCCGCGCTTGCTGGCCGGAAAAGCGAGCAATCCGGGAGTCCGGGACTGTGTGGCTTTGCGCCATGAAGAGAAAATGGCAGCAGGGAAAAGTCAGCCGGGCTAACGGGAGGCGGCGCGTGGCCGGGCGCTGGGGACGTCTGGGAGGGTGAGGGGGCTGATGGCTGCTGCTGCCTCTTAGCTGCAGAGCCGGCGGGTGGAGGCGAAGACAACGGCGCCCTCCATTCTCTCTCCAGCTCTCTCTCTCTCTTTCTTTTTCTCTCTGTTGCCGGCGTGGTGAACGAGAGAGAAAGACAGAGAGAGAAAAAGGAGGGGAGAGAGAATGAGAGAGAAAGAAAGCAAGAGAAAGAGAGGGAAAGAAAGCAAGAGAGAGAAAGAGAGGGGGGAAGGAGGGAGAGGGAAAGACATGGAGGGAGGGAAGGAGGGAGAGAGAAAGAGCAAAAAAGAGAGGAAGAAAGAAAGAGGGATGGAGAGAGAGAAAGAAGGGAAGGAAGAGAGAGAAAGAGGCAGGGAGAAATAGAGTGAAATGGAGGAAGAGATATTTTTTTGTCCAAACTTTTCTTTAGCCCCCCCCCCCCGCCCCCCTGCCCCCCCTTCAGTGTTCCCCAGAATTTTGAAAATATGAATAATGTGCCGCAGCTCAAAAAAGGTTGGGAAACACTGGTCTAGCCAATGGGACCTGGAGAAGGCCAGCTCTGTGGAACGTAACCGGTCGCTGAGATTCATGCGGCAGAAGGTGGTCCCGTAAGTAACCTGGTCCTATGCCATGTAGGGCTTTATAGGTCATCATCAACACTTCCTTGTTCCTATGGATCTGGTGTTAATGCTTATTCTGGTGTTGTTCTGATCCTCAGGGCTATTTTTCAGTCCAGGCCCTTTAAAGCCACTGATAGGATTATGCAATGTCAGCCACCCCCATTATCTGAAGTGCAGGGTCTTTTTCTTGCAATGATCTGCTTGGTTTTTTTTTGCTATGTCTACTACTGCCTGAAGCATTCCCCCAGCAGCTCATCTTTGGGTGCCAACTTACTTAGGTTCTCCCAGATGCTCTGCCTTTCATTCAGGCAGTGGTTTTGACATTCCCCTTCTTTCTGGCTAGTGTATAATTTCTGGGTTTTGAACTTGGACTGGAAACCTGCATACACCATGAGGAACATCCAAGACACATCAGCAGCTTCTGTGTTCTATTTTGACCATCCCATATATCAGCGAGGCATACATGTTTATTTCTTACTTACCAACTTACAACAAAGTCTATGGTCAAGATCTTTACTGAATTATTTATGGTGTTTGTGTATGTGTGTTTGTGTGTGTGTCTGTGTGTATCTATGTGTACATATTTGCTAACTGTGTTAGCAAAAACTTCAGAACAGAAGGATTTAGGAGTAGTGATTTCTGACAGTCTCAAAATGGGAGACCACTGTGGTCAAGCGGTAGGAAAAGCAAGTAGGATGCTTGGCTGCATAGCTAGAAGTATAACAAGCAGGAAGAGGGAGATTGTGATCCCGCTATATAGAGCACTGGTGAGACCACATTTGGAATACTGTGTTCAGTTCTGGAGACCTCACCTACCTATATTGGCAAAACTGAACGGGTCCAAAGACGGGCTACAAGAATGGTGGAAGGTCTTACGCATAAAACATATCAGGAAAGACTTAATGAATTCAATCTGTATAGTCTGGAGGACAGAAGGAAAAGGGGGGACATGATCGAAACATTTAAATATGTTAAAGGGTTAAATAAGGTCCAGGAGGGAAGTGTTTTTAATAGGAAAGCGAACACAAAAACAAGGGGACACAATCTGAAGTTAGTTGGGGGAAAGATCAAAAGCAACATGCGAAAATATTATTTTACTGAAAGAGTAGTACATGCTTGGAACAAACTTCCAGCAGACGTGGTTGGTAAATCCACAGTAATTGAATTTAAACATGCCTGGGATAAACATATATCCATCCTAAGATAAAATACAGGAAATAGTATAAGGGCAGACTAGATGGACCATGAGGTCTTTTTCTGCCGTCAATCTTCTATGTTTCTATATGTGGGCACACAAGCGCAAACCAAATGTAAATGCATATAATAATAAATCTAATTGTGACTTAAATTTCTACCACTTTCCTCTTGTGAGCCCTGTGTTTAGATGCTAATTTATGCATTCCCCCAATACTCTTAAGTACAGATTTAGTATACTTACAGCATCTCTCCTTAATAAACACTTGCCCAGTGATCCAGCAAACATAGGAGAAAATCTCTCTCTTTTTTTGAAAAACCTACATACCTGTTTTCAAACAATTCTACAAAGCTTAAACTTTTTGCCTCTTTTCTTTACAACAGCCTCCTTGGCTAACCTGTATCTTTGACAGATTACTATAGATAAAAAAACCAACCTTGACAATGGCATGTAATGCAATTCATCCTTCAACAGGGGCAAGGAGGGGTCGTACTATATTGGGGTTCCTGTTTGGAATGGACTGTCTCAGTGGATGACACTGCCACTTGTTCAGATTGGAAAAGTGGTGCCATAACCTGCCTTGAAACCAAATTCCTAGCAAGGCAGAATCATGGTTTGCACAAAGGGCAATTACATGTTTCACTTCGCAGGGCAGGAATTGATTCTGAGTTATGCCACTTACTTTTTTGAGGACATTGTCAACAGAAGAAAATGCTGCAGTTATTGAACTACCTGTTTTAAGTTGTGGAACACATTTAATAAAATCAGAAATGGCCCAAAGAACGTATAAATTTCCAAATTCTACCCATGTTATCTGTACCAGTAGTGGGTTGCTCCCGGTTCAGCCCAGTTCTAAGAACCGGTAGCACCTATGGCGGCAGGTTCCGCCCACCTGCCTGGGTGAGTGCAGACCGGTAGTAAGGATTTTAGAACCCAGTCTTGATCTGTACATTCAAACATCCAAAATTCCTGGACAAGCAGGAAATGCCTATATAAAGATAATCTCTGCACAGATTGGTCATAATATCTGAGGTCTGTATTTAATATTTTATACAATATGACTTATCAAAGCAAAGCAGCACATAGAATTATTAGTTAAGTTCACAGCGTACATAATTGGAATGAATTATGCAGATTATATATATTTGCTTAATTGTGGCATATTGTGGCGTGTTTATTTGTGGGCCTTGCTTATTCCCTTTGTGTAGTCAAATTAGGCTGTGCAGACAAATGTTTAAAGGACTCATTAATTGCTTCCCAAAAGCTAAAATAACAGCCATGCAATACTTTGCATTCACTGAAGCTGCAGAACTCATAACCTTGGTTGTTTTGCGACCTAGCCGATCATGCAAACACTTTAAGATAAGCATGGAAGCTTAACTTTTGTGCTTATCAGTATCCCTGTAACAATAAAGATTTCAAATTCGGTTATAACTATAGTCCCTAAAAGTGAACAAAAATGTTGGTTGGCGTGTTCTAGTTTAGTGTTTTTCAGATATGATCCTAACATCACACCTTCCTGTATGAACTAACCTGGAATGTTTATGCTGGTGGTTGGGAATGATTGCAATTGTAGTCCAACTCCTTTGAAAAGGAGTTTGTTTGAAAAGCCCCCAAACTAGAATAAAATAGAATACTGTATAATTCTTTATTGGCCAAGTATGATTGGACATACAAGGAATTTGTCTTTGATGCATATGCTCTCAGTGTACATGAAAGAAAATATACATTTGACAAGAATCATGAGGTACAACACTTAATGGTTGTCATACGGGTCAAATAATCAACCAGGAAACAATATTAATAAAAATCTTAAGAATACAAGCAATAAGTTACAATCAAACAGCACGATGATGTAATTTCAGGGCTCTCAAGAAGTGATATCTTAAAATGTGCAGGTCAAAATGAAACATTTTTCATTCTGCAAAGGACATCTCAAGGTGACTGTGTACATTTAGCTCCACTCCTCAAAAAAGGGAAGGTGGGTTGGTATTCTTTCTAAACAGCTTAGTCATCACAGTTTCTTAGGAGAAAATAAGAAAGGCAATAAGGCGATGATAAGTCCTGAACTGATTGTCTTGTCTTTATCTAGTCTTTTTAGATAATTTAGTTGTCTGAAAACTGAGCTGTTCCAATCATCAGAATAGTGGTTGGAATAAGACTTTTTTTCTAGGCACTAATTATGCATCTGAATTCCCGATAATGTAGATTGCTCCCCTGTTTGTAAGAAGAGTTTATAAATTACTGAATTAATCAGTGCTGGCAGCCAACTCAACAAATTTGGTTAGTAACACATTTTGAAGGAGTAGCTATGTAATCATCTGCTGCAAATATCCTACTTTCGGATTTATTGCATTGAGCTTAAATATCCTTTGCTTCTTTCAGCTGTATATAATTTTCTAATCACCCCTTGGATAGTCACCTGTGGGGTAGAATTTCAAATAGATCTGTTGATGATACAACAAAACACTTCACTCATGCAAATGTCCCATTGAGTTCAAAGAGCTGCTTCCATTGGATTCCTGCCTTGATACAGATTCCGTCTCCTTGAGATAACATGAGTGCAAAGAAAGTGTTGTGCCTCTGAGTCTAAACTTATCAGTGAATAGCTATATATAGCAACAGAAAGGAAATGAGAAAGCAGGCAGCAATATCTCATTCAAGATTTGATCAGCTGCAATCATGAAGGAGTTTCATGAACCCCTTGATGTAGTGGAATTTGTAATCTTTATACAAAGGTAATAATCTGTATATGTGTGCATATACAGTACATGTGTGAATATATGTGTCCATATGGATTGTATTTATATTTGTTTGTATGAAATTCATACAGTGTATGGATGCATACAGTTTTTCATAACCTGATTCCTGTCTATAGGAGTTATAAAGAGTCTGGAAGTATAGCTGACAGAGAGGTATATAAAATGAGACAGAAGGAGGCGAAACAGACAATATATGCTGCTAAAGCCTCAAAAGAGGAAGAAATTGCCAAATCTGTAAAGAAAGGGGATAAAATCTTCTTCAGATATATTAGTGATAGGAAGAAGAAAAACTGAAGCATCACGAAGCTTAGTACCGGGAATAATACATGCATTGATGGGAATAAGGAGGTCGCTGACCATTTCAATAGCTACTTCTGTTCAGTTTTATCAAAAGACACCTTACAATATAATACTATAGATGGATATAGCATTGCTTCCAGGTGTACGGATTCATCTCCAGTGATCTTAGAGGCCGATGTCTTAGAAGAACTTGAATGATTAAAGATAAATAAGGCAATGGGTCTGAAGCGGTATATAAGTCTAAATGCTATTGCTATTGCTAAAAGGGAGAATCTGGCTTATTGGAGCAGGGAACAGACTTACTTTTCAGCTCATTGCAACCAGAACAGGAAGAGACGCCAGTGCTGATGGAAAGCAAACAAAGTGAAATGAAGCAAGCAAAGGAAAAAAGAAAAATAGAACAGCCCAGCAGCAGAGGAAGACCCCAGCTATATTAGGAGCCAGTGCAATATTCCAATGCTGAAGAGGCTTGAAACAATTGTGCTTAGTGGTGAGAAGCCCTGGTGCTTTGAAACATCAGAGAGGGAGCTAAGTGATCCATCCATTGGTGACATTTTGTAAAAGAATGAAATCATGCTTGAGGGGTAGACCTCTGCCCCAATTAGCTGGGAGATAGTAGGCCTCTCTTACCTTTTCCTAGGCTTTGGGAGAAGCAATCCCTCTGTCTGCAAAGGTGTCATGTCCAGGATGGGGTTTCCAAACAATTTCCTTTGCTCCCACAAACTGCCCTTTTTTAAAAAATAAAGGAAGCAGGGGGAAAAAGACGGGAACCACATATGTATTGATCTTTCTATCTTCCCATGTTAAGTGCTGAAGCTAATCTCTCCATCTTTGCCATCTAATCTTGATTTCCTTAAAAAAATTAAATTTTCTAAATTTTATGCACCGTGCAAATGACAAAATTGGTAAATTACTTTGATGGGTGACTGGCAGGCTGAAGAGTAGAGGAAAAGAGGTTTAGTTTAAAAGAAGACGGGGGATGAAGGAAATAAGAAATCCATCACTGGGGATTATTTGTGTGGATAGTTGAAGGAAATCTTTGCAAAGCAAGCTAGGCCCAAAGTGAGCTAGGCAGCAAGTTGACAATGTGGAATCAGGCTTGGGCAGCAAGGGGGACAGCATGGAACGCTGTTCCACTGGCGGAAATGAAGCTGCGCATACAGCTTTATCGCCACCAGCGGTGCATGCGTGTGCATGTGAGATTTGGCTTCCGCACATGTGCAACAGCTGAATCTGACCACCCAGGAAGGAGAGAAGCTCATCAGGGAGACAACGTCACTCCCCCTTCGCCTCCTTGCCAGAGTCTCCCTGGTGAGCTGCCGTCCTTCCTGGCAAGTGGGCAAAGCGGGAGCCACGTTGTCTCCCCAACAAGCTGCTCTCTTTCCTGCAGGAATTCTTCCCACTGGTGGGTCTTGGCCGGGATTGACTGCCACAGCTACTGCCATGCAGGACCCCGCCCCGTGGCTGCTGGCTGACTGCATCAGCAGTAGCAACAGAGGCACCCTGGTCAGTCCCGCTTGGGAACCACCAGAAGGAAGAAATTCTGCAAGAAGCAAAGGAATTCTTCCCAGGCAGGATGGGCTGCCACCACCACCCAGGACCCAGCCCTGTGGCTGATGGATGGCTGCATCGACAGCAGAGGCAGAGGCACCCTAGTCAGTCCCGGCTGGGAGCTGCCAACAGGAAGAAATCCTGTCAGCAAAGGGGCTGGCTTGGTGAAAGTGCTCCCAGTGAAGGGGCTGTGAGAGGGGCGGGATGGGCGTTCCCCTAAGTGCTTGGCGAAAGCGCTCCCAGCGAAGCAGCTGTGAAAGTGCTTTCTCTGAGCGCTTTGGGAATGCCTGCCCCATGTCTCCTGCAGCCCCTTTGCTGACAGCCCTGGACAAAAGCACTCCCAGTGAAGGAGCTGCGAGAGGGGCAGGGCGGGCTTTCCCGAAACGCTCAGCAAAAGCGCTGCCAGCAAAGCGGCTGTGAGAGCGCTTTTGCCAAGCACTTTGGGAACGCTTGCCCTGCCCCTCTTGCAGTTCCTTCGCTGACAGCTCTGGATGAAAGCACTCCAAGCGAAGGGGCTGCGAGAGGGGTGGAGCAGGCATTCCCAAAGTGCTCGGGGAAAGCGCTCCCAGCGAAGGGGCTGCAAGAGGGGTGGGGCGGGTGTTCCCGAAGCGCTCGGAGAAGGTGCTCTCGCAGTTGCTTTGCTGGCAGGGCTTTTGCCGAACGCTTCGGGTATGCCTGCCCCGCCCCTTGCAGCCCCTTCGCTGGGAGCACTGTCAGTTAAGGGGCTGTGAGAGGGCTGCTTGAAGCTACCCGCCAGGATCCTCATTAGCAGCAGGAGGAGGAGAAACTGCAGCCGCCGCCACCGCTGCAGACACTGCTGCAGGAGGAGCCGCGCCCCAAGGTGGGAGGCGGAGGAGGAGAAAGCCAGAGAGAAGGGCAGATCAGGTGGGGGGGGCAGCGGCGAGAGGCCAGGGGCATGAAGGGGCCAGAGACAGCTGAGGGCCCCCAAACATGGCCTCCTTCCCTGCCGAGCCTCCTGGCCACATAGGAGGCGCAGAAACTTTTGCAAACTTCAGAGCCCAGCGTGGCTCCTCCTGCAGCGGTGGCTGCAGCGGCGGTGGCAGCTACGGCTTCTCCTCCTATGAGCAGGCAGCGAGCTCCAGGTTCAGGCACTGCTCTCCCCCCCTGTGGAATCCCGGCAGGGGCTGTAATCAAATGGGAAATCCCAGTGGTGACAGTCACAAAGCAGGGGAATCCCTGCGGCAGTCAGAGAGTGCATGCCCTGTATGAGAGGGCATGCACAGTAAAGGAGTCCACGCACCTGGGCTTGGGTACATAAAACAAAAATGGTTCTTAAGACAAGGCAAAGAAATCGTAAACCCCGGGTTCGTATCAAGAAACGTTCGTATGAAGGGACGTTCGTAAGACGAGGTATCACTGTAGTTGCTAAAATGTAAAAACTCTGTTGAAACTTGAAATGGAAGGTAAAGAATGTATGATAAACTGGACTAAGCATTATGGTTATAATATACACATGGATTAATGGGGAAATAGGTGGTCAAAGGTTGAACTTTACATTATGTTATGATCTTAAAGATAATTTGTGTTTTAAAACTTTTGTTTTATTCTTATTTTATGTTTTCTACTATATATCCTTGTTTCTTTGTTTCCTTTTTCTTTCTTTTTTTTCCTGATTCACATTTATTATATCTTTTTCTTTGAGTATATTTCTGACCTGATTTTTAAAAAAAAATAATTAAAAAATAGAAATGAGTTGGTGGGTTCGTGACTTCAAATTTGAGTTAGGACTTCTTGCTTGGTACTCTTTAGTAAAGTACTTGATCTGAAATAAAAGCAAGCTTCATTTTTTGCTGCCTACCACAGCTTATTAAATTTAGAGAATAAATTCTTTAGGCAGGAATTTTCTATCAGTGAAGTAAATTGGTTTTTAATTAAAAGCTTGATATTCCCTTTTCTCATTCTTAATTGAGTAATTTTGGTGGTTATTGCAATATTCATTGATATTGCTCCCTAACATTTACCCAATGAATAACTGTCAACTTACCCATTATTTTTTCCTTTTTTATATGGGGATGGAGGGGGATTTTTTTGTATTCATGTAAAATGTAATGTGACATCCAGAAGAGATCTACAGTTGGGTGTAGCATATTAAAATATACTGTATTTTTACAGTTGTTAAACAGTGATGGATTTACAGAATGTACATATTTATTTAGCTAAGCAGCAGGCATATTTATTTAGATAAATAGAAATAGCTACATAATCTAATAACAAAACACAGAGCTTGCAAAGCAGTTGATAATCCTGTGTAGAGTTCATTTCTCCCTGAGATGCATTATAATTTACACAAGGTTTCGCTCACATTGTTTGGGATGATTTTCTTTCATTACCAGTAATAGCTGTGGATCAGAAGCAGGAAAATACAGCATATGACATCAAACAATTGGGTCAATTTTGCAATGTTTTTGCTTTGCTAGGAAGTCAAATTCAATAAGAGTCTGACATGTTCAAGGGCAACTCTGCTTTGTATTTATTTTTTTTAATACACAGCAAGTCTTTCCAAATTTCTTTTTCTAAAACATATGTCACTTTTCAGTTCTTACTGGGATCAGAGGGGTTTTTTTCTGTACAGTAATTGACATATTTGGGAATATTCATTGACTTTTGAATGATGAATAGCCTAGCATACTGAGTTAAACAGACTATTTTACTTGAAATAGATAGATATAATTTCCCTGTAGGAAATTATAAAGTATGATGAGTTTATTCCTATTTAGAATTCTACCTGAAAACAGATTGTTGCCGAGACAAATAAAATGCTTTTGCTGACCTTGAAAGAAATAATTTCCATATTTCTAAAAATAAAGTTTATGAAATGCGTGATGGTATCACACAGACACAGTAGATTGCTAGCACCTAGAAAAATACTGAATAAAGCCAGATCTTATTAGTCTTTCATTTTCCAATGGCCCTGCAAATATCTGTTTTGAAGAAATGTGTTCATTCTTTCATAATATATGTATATAATAGCCATGTAGGTGAGTGGTAAACTCCTCCAGTTCAAACTGTGTATCCAGTGTTAATCCCTCAAGCACAAGACTATGTAGCGGCAATTAAATGGATCTAATACTAGTTATTAAAATAATAGTCCTGTAACTTGGATCAGAAATAAAACATGCCAAAGAAGCAAAAATGCCTTAATTGAATATGTCTGCATAAGAAAAATACTTCAAAATCTCTGAAAAAATATTCTAGCATGGATTTTTAAAATTTCAAAACAACTTCCAAAATATTGGAATCTTAGCTGAAATGAAGCTCTGGATTTGTTGAAAGCTTTGCCATCATTTCACTGATGTGGAACATCTAGACCAGTGTTTCCCAACCTTGGCAACTTGAAGATATTTGGACTTCAATTCCCAGAATTCCCCAGCCAGCATTTGCTGGCTGGGGAATTCTGGGTGTTGAAGTCCAAATATCTTCAAGTTGCCAAGGTTGGGAAACACTGGTCTAGAAGACAGGATTTAGGATTAGATTCCTTAGTATAGTGTATAGAATAGAATAGAATATAATTTTTATTGGCCAAGTGTGATTGGACACACAAGGAATTTGTCTTGGTGCATATGCACACAAAGTGATTTTCTTACATAATATGAAGCAGTGCCTGGATCAGTGAAGTTAAGTTACAACTCAAACTCACAATCTTTGAGAATCTTAGAGAGTTTGAAAAGAAAGAAATTGAAATATTGTGTCCTATTTTGAAGAGCAATGTGGTGGCCTAGTTGTGAAGAACTCGCCTCTCACTCAGAAGGTTGAGAGTTCAATCCTACGTAGGGGCTACCAGTTTCTCTCTTAGGGTGTGAAGAAAAAATATCTGCTGTGAACTCTAAGTAGGTGTCAGGAAGGGCACCTAGCTAATAAATGCTCAGCTTCATCCAGTCATCCTGACTTTACCCTGAATAGAGACATAAAAAGGAAGCATAACCTTCCTATTTCAAGGCCATCAACATGCTTTATAATTTTTGTCCTTGTGGATGGCAGCCAATCTCATGTCAATTCTTTTTTCAGAAGTCCCATCTTCAAAAGTAGATGGTAGCCAATCTCACTAGTCTTATTTTCAGCTCCATCTATCCCAATATAGTAAAAAGAAGATATAAAGCAGAACTATGCAATCTGCGGGATTCCAGATGTTTCTATTCATTGTCCATGATACTGATAACATTCTATTTATAGCTCAGCTTTTTCTCAAATTCCCATGGAGTCTTAAATTATTTTTATAATATATACATATATTCAGCAGAATGAAGATTAATATACAACTGCTAAATCTACAAAATAATAAAGTAATGGAAAACCAGAAATGTGTTAAGTAAACACATTTTTAAACAGAAGACAAGCTAATAGAAAGGGAGCTGTCATTTTGTAAGAGAAGCTAACCAGCCAGGAGCTTAACAACATTAATTTCTTTTCATATTTTGTAATAAATTTATTAAATTTTTGAACAAGAAAAATAAAATCAATTAGGCATTAATATTTAAGATTAAAAAAAGAAAGAACAAAGCAAAAAGGGCAGAAGAAAGAAGGAGGAAGGAAAGGAAGGGAAGGAATGACTTCCAATTTTCTTTTTCAATAGTTGCAGATATTGATTTAAATTAAGCTCTTGTTATAGCTTTCCATTGCTTTTCAGACCTGCAAATGTCATAAACACAAGGATTGGTTGTAAAATTACTTTTCTATCATTGTCACAACTTCAAATGTTTGCTAAACAAAGAAGTTGCTAAATGAGGATTATTTGTGCATGAGAAGAAGTTGCACTGAAAGGTATGTTAACAGAAAAAAGTTGGGATCTGTAGGGGAAAAAATGTATAAAATAGAAGTTTTTGTCTATGGAAATACACCTATACACTTGCTGAGAAGTACTGCTTTTTAAAGAGAAATAGGTATGGGAAAAGTAGTTTGAGAGGAATAAGTCAAACAACATTCAAATATATAATAATATCATAATATACTTCTTCATTTTAATCTTCCAGGTATCTGCTTGAGTAGCATCAAGTTAAGCTCACAGGGGCAAGTGCATCCAGAATGCAAACAGTAGCTTTAAGCATCTGTTTAAGCACCAGAGCATTTAAAACACACTCATCTTACAGATAAAGAGTAGCACTGAAAAGTTACCCTTGGAAATAACAATACAGGGACATTGTGCAAATGTTGTTGTTGTTATTCTTGTTCTTATTGTTGTTGTTAGGTGGAAAGGGTAAAGAGAGTTCTTGCCAGCAAGAAACAACATTACATCTCCTTTGTGCTCTAGCTCAATGTTCATCTGGACACTAATATATCACTGTAAGAAGGTTAAGTCCATAAATAAGTCATAGATGGGGAGGGAAGAACACAAAGTATGCTTTGATTAAGAATCTCCAATGTGTGATATGGTGAAGGGAGACTATCTTTTGAATTTTATCAGACATCTGTCCAAGTGAAATCCTTTAAAAAAAAAACAAATAAAGGAGGAAGAGATATTTTTGCTCTTTGATCTTCCTCCAGTAGTGAAGCTTTATGGTTACTTTTTCTTAAGTAAGATGAAAAAGAAATGAGTCAGTTCATCACTGTTTCCAGAAATGCATGGAAGACAACGTGATCACTTAAATGATATCCCCAGGGAATCTCAAGACATTTTGCGTAGTTGCCAAAGAAGGATGTCTCTCACATTTCCTCTTTCAGGACCTTTTCCAAATACTTATATGTAGCATATTCTTGTGGCTCTGAGGAACTTAGAGGAGGGTTTCCCACAAATGTTTGGTAAATAGCATAAATCTTTTAAAGTAGTTGGGTGCTTAAGTGTGTGTGAGAGAGTATAACATATTTTTGCTGATAATGAAAAGGAAGAGAGACTACTACAGATCTATTTCAGGCTCATTTGCCCTCATCAGGTAGCCACACCCTTACTGGGATTTGAACTTGGGGCTCTGCCTTGTAAGGCAGTGGCCTTAGCCTCTAGGCTACAGGCTCGCCTCCTGTATCAGCTTGTACTAGGGAAGGGCTTGACAAAAAACCACACACACACACACACACGTTTTATATACATACATACATACATACATACATACATACATACATACATACATACCAAAAATAGAAATAGAATGCCCAGGCTTATTAATGTAATTGTAAAAGGTTTTGTCAGCACAGTTTGATGTGTTGATTGATGTGTTGCTAAACTGTCAGATTTGTGTATCAACCCAAAGGCATATTGCCAAAATCTTCTTACTGTGCTGTTGCACATGCATGGAGAGCATAAATCAGCAGAGTGTTTTGAGAATCAGTGCTGAAACACTTCTGTATTTCAGGGGGAAAGATTCAAGTACTTGATCTACAGCTGCTCAACATAAACATGGATCTTATTCCCATTAATCCAAGATGTGTAGAACTCAAGTTGGATCCTGTAGGGGAGGGGGGGGGGAAAGGAAATGCTTTTTGCTAGTGGTTTGAATGAGTGCATATCACAGACTGAAATGAATTATAACGAAGGCTGATTTCGGTGGTTCTGTCCCAAGCGTTCCAATACAGATCCCCCCCTCCCGAGATACCTTTTATTTGTTTTTATTTTTTTATTTTTTTATATTTTATTTATTTATTTATTTATATTTGTCAAACAATTATACTATGGTATAAATAGAAACATTACTTACTTACTTACTTACTTACTTACTTACTTACTTACTTACTTACTTACTTATTTGTTTATTTATTAGATTTGTATGCCGCCCCTCTCTGAAGACTCGGGGCGGCTCACAACAACAACAATACAATATACAGAGTACAAATCCAATATAAATTAAAAACAAAATTTAAAACCCATAGATATTAAAAAACAATCATTACTGCACAATCACACCATTCTCATGTATTGCAGTCAGGAAGAAAGGTTGGGGGGGAGGGATAGTTATTCCCCCCATGCCTGGTGACATAGATAGGTCTTCAACATCTTGCAGAAGGCGGGAAGAGTAGGGGCAATTCGAATCTCCGGGGGGAGTTGATCCCAGAGGGCTGGGGCCGCCACAGAGAAGGCTCTTAGAAAAGTAACAATGAAAAGTAATGATAAAAGACAATAGAACAGTAGGACAGGGATGGTAGGCACAATGGTGCGCTTATGTGAGCCCCTTACAGACTTCTTAGAAAGGGGGAGAGGTCAATTGTAGATAATCTAAGGTTAAAGGTTTTGGGGTTAGGAGTAGAAACCACAGAATCAGGTAATGCATTCCAGATGTTGATTACTTTATTGCTGGAGTCACATTTTTTGCAGTCTAGTTTAGAGCGGTTGACATTTAGTTTAAATCTTATGGCTTAGAGTATAGACAGTACTTATAAATAAGGAGAAAGGGAATGAAAACATCTATTTTTAGAGCAATGAATGCATAGGCAAATAATAGGTAGGTATTTAGGTGATCGCCTATCAACATTTCTTAATGCCATCTCTTTATTAATAATAAATGCTGCAGTTTTTTTCTGCAGAGAGATGCGCCTAATCCTTTTTCCAGGCCTTCTACAAGTGACAGCAAAATAACTTCTATATCAACCCGGTGTTAGTATCCTTATGGCTTATTAGTAATCAGTCATCTATGGTACATATTCTAATTTCCCATGAATAAGTATGTCAAGTTATTTAGTGCAAAATATACAATTAGTTTTTATCATTTCAAAATTGTTGTACTTATGCTGTGAATCCGAAATCTTCTGTTTTATTTCCTTGTCAAATAAAACTAATGGGGGAAATGTTATTTAAGGACTATTGGTCTGAAAAACACTGCACAAATGTTAATTACATCTATTATTTTAAAAAATGGGGAACAGGAAAGAAATGAGGGAAAAAATATTGAATGATCCATTTGCCCCATATTTATTATTGTGTTACCTGTTATTCATTGTATTTATGCATTAATTTATTTATTCACTAGATGAACATTAATTAATCAACTGGGTAGAAATATAAAGAGGACAGACATAAAAATACAGTATTTATAATATTAGATTCAACTTGCCACATTTTTTTACATTCTCATACTTTGAATTAAGTAATGACTAATTATGTATATTATATTCTCAGGCTATGAATTAAAATAATCAGAATATTTGGTTGCTGCTACAAATATCCACTTGATCTTGCCCATTGCAGGCAGACGTCTCATAGCCGACTTCTGGGAATAAACATCATATCAATTTCAGATCAACTGTTTTCAGTCTAAAAGGTTAAGCAGCATTCTCAAGTGTTTAATGACTGCTAATCAACAAATCAATGTACCCATGGAAGCTGGCAGCCTGCCTTGCTAAAATATAATATACTTTTAAAAAATATTGTAACTGGAGCTTTAAGTACAAATAGCTGTTTGGTTTTGGGATTTCTGTACAAGAGTGCCATCTGCTGGTCAAGAGCCTAGATGTTCAGAAAGCACTCTCTCCTCCCATCCCAATACAGGGGTGGGTTCCTCCCGTTTTGCAGAAGTTCAGGCAAACCGGTAGCGACCTACTGGCAATTTCATGTTCGGTCGGTGCCAGTCCATGGGCGCCATCTTTTTTTTAAAAAAAATGTGTTTCGCCCCCCCCCAATTTTTTTTAAAAAAAAATTCTTCTAAGCATGCACAGAAGCCGAGTTTCTGGCAATGTGCATGTGATCGCCATCTTATTTTCAGCTTTTTCCAGCTTTTTTTCCCACATTTAAATGTGTTAAAGGGTTAAATAAGGTCCAGGAGGGAAGTGTTTTAATAGGAAAGTGAACACAA
The DNA here is from genome assembly GCF_031021105.1 of Erythrolamprus reginae. Taxonomy (NCBI): domain Eukaryota; kingdom Metazoa; phylum Chordata; class Lepidosauria; order Squamata; family Dipsadidae; genus Erythrolamprus; species Erythrolamprus reginae. The sequence continues at coordinate 88,736,879 of NC_091950.1, read as the reverse complement.
GAACAAGGGGACACAATCTGAAGTTAGTTGGGGGAAAGATCAAAAGCAACATGAGAAAATAGTATTTTACTGAAAGAGTAGTAGATCCTTGGAACAAACTTCCAGCAGACGTGGTAGATAAATCCACAGTAACTGAATTTAAACATGCCTGGGATAAACATATATCCATCCTAAAATAAAATACAGAAAATAGTATAAGGGCAGACTAGATGGACCATGAGGTCTTTTTCTGCCGTCAGACTTCTATGTTTCTATGTACATGTGTGCACCTATGAGATACACCCACGTGGCATGGGGGAAAGTGAACTGGCAGTGAGATAAGTAGGAACCCACCCCTGCCCCAATACATAACATACTAACTTTGCATAATAATAATTTATATCTGAAGCCCATTGGAATAGATTATTACAACATGCTGGTCCATAAGCAATTCTACACAAACCTCACTGGTGGCATCTATACAACACGTTTGTTCAGATTGCAGAAGCTCATGAGCTGAAGAAGCTTCCTGGATGACAAGCGAAACGTCTTCAAAGAAAAACCAGGAAGTCCAGTTGCCTCTTGAAAAGGTACCTTTGGACAACCACGACCTGGATGATTGAAAATCTCCACAGGTATTTGTCCAATTGGTTTAAAGCAGAGGTCAACGTGCGGGAAGCGGGATTCCAAAGCATGGACTTTGGCAAAAAAATGAGTTACTAATACAAAATAAGTCATATTTAACTCACATTGAACTGGATTTAATTAATTGAACTGAATTTTAACCTGGGTACATTTAATCACACTAAATTAGGTTTTCCCTTTCATCTCAACCAAGCCTTTCTTGTGACCCCGAGTGCGTTTTTTTGTGTGCAGTGACATCATCATCATCATCATTATTATTATTATTATTATTATTATTATTATTATTATTATTTATTGGATTTGTATGCCGCCCCTCTCTGCAGACTCTGGGCGGCTAACAACAGTGGTAAAACAACATGAACAATCCAATTAATAAAAACAAATAAAAAATCCTTATTATAAAAAAAACCCAAACATACCATGCATAACTTGTAGTAGCCTAGGGGGAAAGGATAACTTAACTCCCCCATGCCTGGCGACAAAGGTGGGTCTTAAGTAATTTGCGAAAGACAAGGAGGGTGGGGGCCGTTCTAATCTCTGGGGGGAGTTGGTTCCAGAGGGCCGGGGCCGCCACAGAGAAGGCTCTTCCCCTGGGGCCCGCCAAACGACATACCACTCTCAGGCCAAACAGAGCCTCTGGCTAGAAAAAGAACTTTACACTCCAGAGTCTGAAAGAAGATTCATTGTCAATCAGAGACTGGCAGCAAGAAAAATATTCTTGTAAATTAAAAGCACAAGATGTCTCTCTCTTTTTTTTTTTCAATAGTTGATTGCTTCTACCCGAATACTCCATACAGCAGGTGTGCAACATAATAAGGACTCCCAGCTAACTTCAAAGGTGTCTCAGCAGAGAGGAAACAAAGCAGGGAGCAAGAGTGTAAGAGAAAAACAAGGGAAAGGAAGTTCACGGGGTGAGCAGAAAAGGCTGGATGAATAAAACAAAGGGCAGTGCAGTTTGTGTTCTGGGCTCTGTAAGGTTCATATTCCTGCCAGAGCAACTTATGGAACAACAGCGGGTTAGATTTGGAGCAAGGAATTAGAGTGATAGATGCACCTAAAATGCATAGATATGCACAATACAGAAATAAGAATTGCTGTCCACCGATGTTCATGGTGGGATGCACAGATTAAGTTGGCTAATTTAGTAACTGAATTTACTGATATTAATGCACAGTATGTTTGTCCTCAATAGTCCACGTTCGCACCCCGTTTGGTGGCAGAGTGGTGGCGGGATAGCATTCAATTCATATTCGGATCAAGGAACTTTGTTAATTCAAATGTAATACTGTATTACACTTTTAAAAAATTAGCCAGATGTGCATTTTTCACTTTTGTCTT